>NC_054707.1:14276703-14339203 GCF_016097555.1 Gigantopelta aegis
CCCCCCTCCTGATAATAACGGTTTTAATGCCAGTCGTAAAACATGTGGTGTGCTCATAGTGGTATAAGAAAACGTTAAAGGCACTCACCCTGTTTATTAAGAAGTGTAAATTAGTTTCGACTGTTGCACTCTTTTTTCAACGTTGAATTTAGCTTCACTTTTACCTTCTTGCTTGAACTATTACATTAACTAATTTTCGGCAAGTTCATTGCGTTTGTGGTTGTGTGTAGTAACTTCAAAAACGTTGTATGTGAAACAAAACAAAAAGTACTCGAGATTAGGGTCGATAACTTGAAGCGTATGATGACGTCGTTTGTTATTTTTATTACATAAGTGTTTAAAAATAACAAAGTCGTTTTGTGACCCATGAAATATTTCTTGTATCGCCCATAAAGACCGGGATTACATGTTCATAATCGGATAATCCCGTTTTTGGGGTTTTTTTTTGTTAGGTAGCAGTGAAAGTTAGGAGAGGGTGTCTCTAGCCAAGATATAATATTACTATAGTTTTATTTTATAAAATGTAAAATACACACACGCATGCGTACGCACGCACGAACATACACAAACACACACACACACACACGCACACAGACACACCACACATACACACACACACACACACCACCCATACACACCACACACACACCATACACCTATCACACACACACACACCCACATACACCACTCCCACACATACATATAGTTTTATTTTATAAAATTAAAATAACACACACGCATGCGTACGCACGCACGAACATACACAAACCCCACACCACACACACTTACACACACAGAGAGAACACATACACACACACTCCACACCACACATACACACACACTACACCCACACACACACATACACACACTACCAACACACACACCACACACACACACACGTTAAGTCTGATATTTATATACATATACAATTATATATCATGCTTGAATAACCGACCGGTCTGAAGGTCCTACGTGACCTTAAACCGATCTTTTTAGAACTGTACAAAAGTCGAATTCAATCCCTTTTACCAACCACTCTGTGGTTAGGACATGTTTATTATCGCATCTTACTATGGGCTGTTTATTTCATTTTTGCATGGATTCTCAGTTTACACACTTTAATATTATAAATGTAAACTACAGATTTCATGTTAAAACTAGTTACTATTTTGTTTAGAATTCTTTAGTGTTTGTGTAATTAGGTACAAAATTGGAATGCGTCTTAAAAGAAAACAGAAGCTCAATCTAGCTGTCTCGTCCCCCTGTCCCTCGTTGTAGTCGCTTTATATAATCGGTGAAACTCGCTCTATATGGTGTAACAAATGCCATGGTAAGTACTATCCTGTCTATGAGATGGTGCATGTAAAAGATCCCTTGCTGCTAATCGAAAATAGTAGCCATAAAGTGGCGACAGCGGGTTTCCTCCCTCAATATATGTGCGGTCCTTAACCATATGTCCGACGCCATATAATAGTAACTAAAATGTGTTGAGTGCGTCGTTAAATAAACCATTTCCTTTCTTCTCTCTATTCTCTATCACGCTTATATTATTACTTTCTCTATCTTCTTTTGTCCTCCCTTTGTTCTGAGATATAGTTCAGTGGTACAGCGCTTGTTTCGGGTGTCATGGGTCGCATGGTCGACCTCCTTCTATGAACTTAATTGTTTTTCTTTCTTGTCCCAGCCAATGCCCCGCGATTGGTACATCAAATACCATGCCACTGTCTTATTTATGGCAAAATGTATATAAAATATTCCTTATCGCTTTGTCGTTAAGAATAGCCTTTGTGGTGTCATAACAAATCTTATGCACTTGGCGATTTAACTAAATCTTTAAGTCCACTGTAGATAGTACATAGATCCATCATAGACATACCAGCTGCACATAGACAGCAAACTTGTCGGCAATGTCTATCTGGTATAACAATACGGAGTGATTACCTCAAAAGAATGCTCCTAATCCACCCAGTTGGTCCATGGTCCTATAAACACTCTTCAAGATTTTTATCTGCTAGTAAATTAAATTATTTTGTTGTAATTTGTATGAGCATAAGATTTACTTTTTACATTCCAAAGCAAAAGGTACTGAGTATGTTTAGTGGTATGCAACTTTGAGTGAGACTGTACCTTTAAAACCGTGTATTTAATGTTCTGTTCCTTTTCCGTTGTTTGTTCGTCATTATTTTCAATCTGTGTGGTACATTCGTCATAGACTGTTTATTCATCAATAACGTTCACGTTGGCCCATACGTCCAATTACGGTTCAAGTACCGTGGACAATGAGAAACATACACCTGCAGTATATTAACGGTGAAGTTGAATAAACTATTCAAGAAAAGCGTCAAAAGGCATGTCGGGAGAATCGTGGTATTCGGACGTAAATCACGGCAAAGGGAGATTTGTACAAAGACGTTTAGCACAACACACGTCCCTTGTGTTCCAGACAAGTGGTTGGTCCGTCTGCAGGCGAAAGCTATAGCAGGTTTCACATTCATATCTTCACGAGGTGAGGCGAGGTCAGGGTTGTGTGTTAGTATTAGAAAAGAAACCTGGTTTAACCGTTTTCTTTAACAGCAAAGGATTAGGTTATACTCATTTTACCACTGAATATGATATCATACATAACAGATAGAGACCGTGGTACGTATTGTCCTGTCTATGAAAAAACTGTATATAAAAGATATAAAGAACTAACCGATGTGGCTCTCTCTCTCTCTCTCTCTCTTCTCTCTCTCTCTCCCTTCCCTCTCTCTGCCTATTTACTCTTTCTCGTCTCTCTCTCTTTATCTCCTCCTCTATTGACTTTAATCTCTACCCTCTTCTCTCCTAAATTCTCTCTCTTTCTCTTTCTTTCGCCTTTCTTTGCTCTCTTTCTCTGTCCTCGCTTTCTCTCTATCCTCCTTCTTCTTTACTATTCTACTCGCTAGCCAAATCCCTTTACCCGACTCCCCTTTTAATAGAGTTTCGAGAGAATGACTCTAGTTCTTCTCTCTCTCTCTCTCTCTCTCACTCTCTCTCTTCTCTCTTCTCCATCTCTTTTCCTCTGTTTCTCTATTTCTCTCTCCCTCTTCTCTCTCTTCTCTTTCTCTTTTTCTATCTTTCTCTCCCTTTCTATCTCTCTATTTCTCTACTCGCGCTTTATCTCCTCTCTTTCTCTCTCTCTCTCTACTCTCTCTCTCCTCCCTGTCTCTCTCTCTCTATTTCTCTCTCGCGCGAGTCTCATCTCTATCCTCTTTCTCTTTCTTTCTATCTGTATCTCTCCTTTTATCTCTCTTATCTTTTCTCTCCTATCGTCTACTCTCTCTATCTCTCTTTACTTTGCTCTCTCTCTCGCTCTCGCTATCTCTCTCTCTCTCTTCTCTTCTTTCTATTTTCTTAGCTCTTCTTATTATCTTCTTTATGTCTATTCTTTTTATTCCTCTCTGTCTCTCTGTCTCTCATTCTCCCATATGTCTGTCTGTCTGTCTGTCTGGCTGGTCTGTCTTATCTGTTCTCTTCTATCTCTCTCTCTCTCTCTCTCTCTCTCTCTCTCTCTCTCTCTCTCTCTCTCTCTCTCTCTCTCTCTCTCTCTCTCTCTCTCTCACTCTCTCTCTCTCTCTCCCTGTCACGGGGATCCTATAATACACGATTGTCCAAATATCTCTCCAAACTATATATCTATTAGATCTCTCTGTAACAGGCAGTTATACCCGCTGGCTCGTCTAGGTATGATCAGAGATAAGATCTTATATAAAGTATATATTATACGTTTAGTTCACTAGAAAACACAACAAAAACACAATACACTTTGGAATCTGTATTAATACTACGCTGACAAATGTACTGCCGCAGTAGTTAATTAACAACAACAAATAATAACAACCCAGAACTGATCACTTAATTAGTTAATCTCTAGGTGTCTAGTTTACACAATATTCTAATCATTTCACCGTGACACAACACCCACACGTGTGATAATTGAGAAACGCTTCCAGGGGAACTTAATTACTAAAGGAATTACAACTCTATTCCTAACTGGTTAATTTTTAATTAACCCTTAACACTCGTTCAATAACGTGCGATAATTGAGAAACGCTTCCAGGAGAACTTAATTAATAAAGAAATTACAACTCTATTCCTAACTGGTTAATTTTTAATTAACCCTTACTACTCGTTCAATAACGTGTGATAATTGAGAAACGCTTCCAGGGGAACTTAATTAATAAAGGAATTACAACTCTATTCCTAACTGGTTAATTTTTAATTAACCCTAACTAGTCATTCAATAACCTTGTAATACAGACTTAATACTGGTACCTATCACAATAAAGACAATAACCTACAGTTTACCTAGGTCCTCTAGGATGACTGGCTAAGCCTTAATAATTATTTAGAACAGTGAGTCTACAGTATACTGCGTCAGATGACCGGCAGCACCGTCTAAATAATATTGGTATAATACAGTATTAAAATATTTAAAGTCACATCAATCACATCAAGGTTATACAACAGAGTAGAAATGATATTTACCAAGTCCAAACGGACGAACGTTCCCTGGAAGCCTTCCAATATGTTTCTCCCCGATATCTCTAAAACCCTAGCTATTTATTATAAAATCCCAGACTGGTCCGGAGACAGCACGCGGAACCGAATCTTATGATGTGTATATTTCCACAGTAACCAAGCGGTATTTTTTTCTTAGAAGCCTAGACTTACTGTCGCCTAGTTCGCCAAATATACCCCGATCGTACCGAACTAGCGGAGGTATTACGTAACTACTGGCCACATGGCCTGCGCACCTGGTCCGGGTGTGTATTGGAAAGTTCAGCTCGACGACCGTCGCGCAGAGGTGTTACGTAACTAGGTCCACCTTGGCTTAAGTGCATATTGAGACTGCACATGGCCCTCTAAAACAATTAATATCGCCACAGGCGAAAACAAAATTAAAAGCATGTTCCATCAGATGGCCTCAGATTACAGTTATCTTCCCATTTGGTTGCCAAAAAACCGGAAATTTGACCGCGCAAGTAGTCTGCTATTTGACTGTGATTATTTCATGGCAGACAGCTATGAAGTGGCAACTGTTTGACTGAACTGACAGGGGATAGCATGTAGTTTGTAAACATGTGTAACTTGCTGACATTGAAGACTTGTTTGTGGTAATTCCGGCCCATGCAAAAGTAGTGCTTTTTGTGTAAAATGGGTGTACTCCGGCCTGGTTTAGAGGGTGGGTCTGTTTAAACCAATATGCTGGGAGAAAGAGCTCGACAACAGGGGTTGTCCTTTTCAGGGTATGTGTCCCCCATGCAAGCAAAGGTACATACAAAACTTCACGGGCCTGCTGATATTAATAAAAATGTTATAGCCACTAAGGCTATATAGAAACATATAGCGAAATTAATTGTGGTCTGAGGCCAGATATATCTCTATAGCAAAAACACGGAATTGCTGCCTACCACCGAGTAGGTGAAGATTACCGCTGCAATACAACAATAACCCCAGTTATCTCTGAAGGCAGTGAGCGACCATAATCGTCCAAATGTCCGTCTAGCTCTCGAACAATGACTAATTAGCCTAGTGAGTAGGGGGGGTGGGGGGGGGGGGGGAGAGAGAAAAGGGAATGTTTTATTTAACGACGCTCTCAGCACATTTTATTTATGGCGTCAGACATATGGTTAAGGACCACTGAGAGATGAAACCCGCTGTAGCCACTTCATGGGCTACTCTTTTCGATTAACAGCAAGGGATCTTTTATATGCACCATCCCACAGACAGGATAGTACATACCACGGCTTTTGATATGCCAGTCATGGTGCACTGGCTGGAACGAGAAATACCCCCAACAGGCCCACCGAAGGGGATCGATCCCAGACCGACCGCGCATCGAGCGAACGCTTTGGTATTGAGGGGTACGGGTCGAACTCTTTCCCAATTAACAACTAACCTCTGTTCTGAACAAACAACCCAGATAGTTGAGGTGTGTACCAGGACAACGTGTTTGAACCTTAATTGGAAATAAGCACGAAAATGAGTTGAATGAATGAATGAACACAGTGCCACACGGACCCCCCTACCACCACCACCACCACCACCACCACCACCACCACCACCCCGCACCGTAACACACACACACATCTCTTGGCTGCTGTGGATCACTAGAGTTTCACTGGAACCCACACTGTGAAGTGCGGACATTATTGAAATGCAGGGACAAAAAGAAGCAAGGGCAGACTATATAGATTAGCACCATTGTACATGTCAGGTGGAAGTGATGGAGGTCGAACCCTTTTACCCTGCTTCAAGATTATATTATTTTTTAAATTTATTTTCTAGGGAAAGAAAGAAAGAAAGAAGTGTTTTATTTAACGACGCACTCAACACATTTTATTTACGGTTATATGGCGTCAGACATATGGTTAAGGACCACACAGATTTTTTTAGAGGAAACCCGCTGTCGCCACATAGGCTACTCTTTTACGATAGGCAGCAAGGGATCTTTTATTTGCGCTTCCCACAGGCAGGATAGCACAAACCATGGCCTTTGTTGAACCAGTTATGGATCACTGGTCGGTGCAAGTGGTTTACACCTACCCACTGAGCCTTGCGGAGCACTCACACAGGGTTTGGAGTCGGTATCTGGATTAAAAATCCCATGCCTCGACTGGGATCCGAACCTAGTACCTACCAGCCTGTAGACCGATGGCCTGCCACGACGCCACCGAGGCCGGTCTTATTTTCTAGGGAAGCATATAACCCGATTTCCTTACTAAAACACTTCGCTCGCCAGTGTATAGACACCCCAACCCCCTCCTGCACAATTTTCTTCAGACACTCCTGCAAGTGAACAGAAAAAAAGTCGGAAATAAATCTGTTGAATTTTTGTCGATGTCTGTGGCTGATAGTGGAATCACAGGGTGAGTTTGTAGACCTCAAGGTCTCTTGTTTGTCATAACAATCAACATTCTCTTTTGTTGCAAGGACGCGGGATTAGCGTCGTTCCAGTCGGTACGTTGTGTACAGTGCTATATAGGTGCCTTAACACAAACGGGTGATTCCCCGGCACAGGTAAACACCTCTTAAAGCCGCGGGGCCTAATCACTGTGATTACCTTTGCAGTGAAGCATGTTATACAAACACCAAATTGAAATTCTCGATGAAAATAGATTGTAAACAGGCAAATAAATACGTCCCCACTATTATACAGTGCGAACCTTACGGATTCTAGATCAGTATTTACCATCTAGTTCGTGGTAGGGCACCGACTGAGGTACCGTGGGTCGTAGGATCAAAACACTTAATAGACTGATTGAGATATTAGACATCCCAACTAATACTCCCCAACTGCCGTGGTATGTACTGTGGGCAAGTGAAGATGTCAAGTGATTAAAACGAAATGGCGCACTTTTTGAAGTGAAAAAAATAAAAATACAAAGATATATATTAACGATGTGGTTGATTATGAATACAAATTACAAACATACAATAAAAGATAACCAACAAAGATCTATCTAGCGTTTTCAAAAGGACTGTACTGAGTTTTTGCAGCTATTGAAAGATGTTTCCGACTAACAGAGACGTTTTGGCGACTAAGATTATATATTTTATTGTTTAGAATACCAGTGTCTCTAATCCAATTTGCAGAAAAACTGAAACAGGAGGGTTGTACTACACCAAATAGAGTCCTATAGGTGACAATGTTATCCATTTTTGTGTTTACGGTTGTGTCCTGATATCTAATTGTTGATTTTTTTTCGTAATATACATGCATATTTTTTATTACGTAGAAAATGATTCCAATATAAAATCTGGTTTGGGCTACTACAAACATTATAACAACAAACACCTTGTTTATACAGATATTGATATTCAAAACAGGAAAACATCTTCAACTAGATGTAATCCGTGCATTGCATGAGATGGTTTAGATAGGCTATGGTGCGCCGCCGTGTATATAGCCACTGCTGGCGGCATCCATTATGGTTGTATTTATGGAATTCATCTTCGTACGCAATATTTAGCACAATGTGCGTACGGTAGTCGACTTAAGTGCTATATGATTCTTACCCGTCAGTACAAATCACAATAAGAGAAGCGGCCAGAACGGTGGAAAGTTGTTAAAACGGCCTTTACTTATTATATTATAGATGGTGTGTGTTAAAACGGCCTTTGCGTATTATATTATAGATGGTGTGTGTTAAAACGGCCTTTGCATATTATATTATAGATGGTGTGTGTTAAAACAGCCTTTGTGTATTATATTATAGATGGTGTGTGTTAAAACGGCGTTTGCGTATTATATTATAGATGGTGTGTGTTAAAACGGCCTTTGCGTATTATATTATAGATGGTGTGTGTTAAAATGGCCTTTGAGTATTATATTATAGATATGTAATTTAAGTCATCAAAAGCGATTCCTTAGTCGTAAATATGTTGCAATGGCGAACTCAGGATATTCCCTTTAAATATCATAAATGAAAAAAAAACACAATCGTGAGAAGAAAAAAAATTGTTTTGTTTAACGACACCACTAGAGCGCATTGATTTATTAATCATCAGCTATTGGGTGTCAAACACATGGTGGGCCCATTGGGCTATTTCTCGTTCCAGTCAGTGCGTCACGGCTGGTTATATCAACGGCCGTGGTATGTGTTATCCTGTCTGTGGGATGGTGCATATAAACGATCTCTTGCTGCTAATCGAAAAGAGTAGCCCATGAAGTGATTTCCTCTCGCATTATATGTGTGGTCCTTAACCATATGTCCGACGCCATATAACCGTAAATAAAATGTGTTTCATTAAAGGGACACACCCTAGTTACGTTTATTTGTTAACCATTACGGCGTTGTTTTTCGCTATTAAACCCCATTTTTAACAAATAAAATTGCACTTTACTTACATTTTATTATTTAGAATACACATTTCCATTCACCTGAAGTGCTTTTTGGTAATCCTGATGTTTGTAAAACCACGAAATGCATTTTTTGCATTAACCGTTAAGCAAGCGAGGTCCAATCTATTTTTAATGTCACAGACGTTGGTATATCACGTGACCGTTATAATTTTGGTTCGGTTTGTTTTCTCGTGCACGGTTCGCGCAATCAACATCCGATTTGTTGTTGTTCATTTGTGAGATTTTTCTTCACAGTTCGTGAACATTTTCAGTAACAATAATGTTCAGACAAGTAAGTGTCTCAATACAAAACGTTACAAAACGTTACAAACCCTTAAAACCAATAATTTTGCTAAGTCTTACGATATCTGGAGAGGGGATACAACCAGGACAGAACAGTTGGAACATGTCCAGGAGAGGTGAAACGAACGCACCCCAAGTCTGTGAAATTTGTCGTGACATAGGCATTGTTGTGCTTCTACCGGTGACATCAGAATACTAACTTTCAAAATTATTTCAAGCAATTGGGACATGGGGATTCCCATCGTATTTATCGATATAAAACCTGCTTTTTCACTCCATTTGATAAAAACGTGATCTAAGTGTGTTACAGGTTTGTAGATTAACCAAATTATAATTTATTTTCGCTGGATGGAACTAGGGTGTGCGGCTTTAAATAAAACATTTACATTTACATTTCCTACAACACGGCGCCGTATAAATGCTGGGATATAAACCATTTTGATACTTCAAAATAATCCTATTATTTATAGCTGCGTAAAATCATTACCAATAATGAACGCTAACCATACGAGGGAACTCCAGGCTGACAGCATCAAACTGTGTTATAGACAGACAAACTGACAGACAGACAGATAAACAGACAGATAGATAAACAGACAGATAGACAGACAGACAGACATAGATGGGTATCTACTAACTAGGTATTTTTCGTCGATGTCTGCAGCTGTCAGCGTTTTCGTATTTTGGTAGTCTGTAGCATTTTGGCACGAAGAGTTTGTTCCCTTTACTTAATTATTTTCACCATTGTTCGGTCTAGGTTCTAATAGACCAAATCAATTACTGTTGCCGATAATATTAACGTTTACTAATAAAACTGATATAAGCAGCGTATCAACACACCCAGGAAGTACAGCAATACAAAGTGTGGCACCTCACATTTAATCTACCTGCTAAAAAAATGGGTGGGGGTCACATTCCATTTAAGAGATTTAATTAATGTTTTTAATAGCAACAGTCATTTTTGCTGAAAATTACAGTTCCATTTTTGGGGGTACCCCGCATAAGTTTCAACCTCTGGTATATACTGCATAACAACTGTATAACAAATAAAACTGTATTTATTTATTTATTGTCAATGGATAATAGTATTTGCACAAATAATCAATGTGACATATTACTACCAATCACACCCACAGCTGCTTTTACTCCATAAATATTTGACGGAGCAAAATCTGATGCTACAGTTCGATGAATAAAATTAATGGCAGTCCTGACTGGCGGTGATATGGGACTGTTGTTGCTTGTATAAATATTATTACATGCTGTTATGGTTGTTACGTGTGTATACTTTACTTAATGCAGTTGTACAAGGTACTCCTCAGGACAGAAATGTAAAGTTAGTTTTGTATTAACGAAAGCACTAGAGCGTATTGATTTATTAATCATCACCTACTGGATGTCAAACATTTTGTAATTTTGGCATATAGTCTTAGAGAGGAAACCCGCTGCATTTTTTAGTAATAGTAATAGATATTTTATATGTATCATCCTACAGACATATCAGTCATGGTATACTGGCTAAAACGAGAAATAGCCCAGTGGGCCCACCGACTGGAATCGATCCTAGATCCACCGCGCATTAAGAGAGCGCTTTACCACTGGGCTACGCCCCGCCCCTCCTCAGGATGAAATACCTAGGCTGAAACAAACTGATTACCATTTCATTTCATTCATTTTCACTTATTTTTGTGCTTATATCCAATTAAGGTTCAAGCACGCTCCCCTGGGAATAAATATCAGCTGTCTGTCCAGAACAGTGAGTTAGTGGTTAGTTTGTTAGTGGTTAGTGAGAGAGAAGAAGTTGTAGTGAGTCGTTAAAACTAGCTCTGAGTTTGAGCCGGTACCGGGCTACGAACCCTGTACCTACTAGCCTTGTGCACAGAGGTCGGTACTGATTATCAGTCCAGTTCTTGCCGCAATGTGCTGAACTCCATTGAAAACGCATCACCCAATTTTCAGTTGTTATTGCTATCGCATGCACGAGGTTGCTATATAACATGCGATAACCTAACCTTGGCATACACTGTTTAGGATATTTGTTGCCAAAGAGAATGGTGTTATGTGTATTATTTTTTCTTTTCATATTCTTTTAAAGGGACATTCCTGAATTTACCTGACTAATAAAATATTTCTATGGGTAAACTAATATATGAACTATATTTTCTTGTTTAGAATATCAGTGTCTGTATATTCAATGTGTTTCTGGTTGTGTTAATATTTGTAAGAAACCCAAACTGGATTTTGTCTTCAAATAATTTCGTAATAACGTAAAAAAATAGTTTAGGAAAGCAAATGAAATTTAACCTAGTACAAATATTAGAACGATCAGAAACACGTTTAATATACAACCACTAATATTTTATGCAGAAAATTATATTTGATATGTAATTACAATCGTTATATAGTCTCTGTTAGTCGATAGCATCTTAACAATTGCAGCAAACTCAGGAATGTCCCTTTAACAAGTATTTGTTGGACGTAAAAGAGAAATTCTACACGATGTATATATTATTTATCACTTACTCTCTACCATTCGTCGTAATAACCATAATATTATGTCAGAAACTGCAAATATGCCGAGGCGTCGTTAAAGGCGCAAACCCTAGTTTTAATCCGTTTAGTTAATTTACAAACCTGTAACTCATTTGGATGAAGTTACAATAGACTGGAAGAAGAGTATGTGGCGTTAAAACGGGAAATAGCCTTTAAAATAAACTAGAACTCGAATCAATAAACCGTTACATCTCAGACGCACATTTTCAACAATATGAAAAATGCATTGTTTTTGGTATTAGAAACACCGGGATGACCAGAAACACTTCAGTTCTACGTAAATGGATACTTTAAATAATATAATATAAGTATTGTTTGATTTCAGCGATCATAAACGGCTCTAATGGTGAAAAATATGCTGTAATGTTTTAAAACTAGGGTCTGTCCCTTTAAACAAATATTCCTATCCTTTTGTTTTGATTCGACAGAGTCTGATTAGGAATCATTCTATTAGTGAGTGTACCGGCCTCGGTGGCGTCGTGTTAGGCCATCGGTCTACAGGCTGGTAGGTACTGGGTTCGGATCCCAGTCGAGGCATGGGATTTTTAATCCAGATACCGACTCCAAACCATGAGTGAGTGATCCGCAAAGCTCAGTGGGTAGGTGTAAACCACTTGCACCGACCAGTGATCCATAACTGGTTCAACAAAGGCCATGGTTCGTGTTATCCTACCTGTGGGAAGCGCAAATAAAAGATCCCTTGCTGCCTGTCGTAAAAGAGTAGCTTATGTGGCGACAGCGGGTTTCCTCTAAAAAACAGTGTCAGAATGATCATATGTTTGATGTCCAATAGTCGATGATAAGATCAAAAAAATCAATGTGCTCTAGTGGCGTTGTTAAATAAAACAAACTTTATTTGTGAGTGATTCCTCACTAAGCCTCTAATTTCAGACTTTCTTAACGTTTATTTCATAGCCACTTCCCGTCTTATTACTTGTTAGTTTTATCTTTTCAGCGCTGTTAACTGATCATGCTTCGGGGGTAAACCATAACTTTGCGCTGTGAAACGAGTCAATTGCTTTTGCTTTTGGCGGTCCTTGTTTCTTGGCCTAATCACGTTAAACCGTTTACTGAAAAACTTTGTTAATTTAAATGTCAAACATTATAACGCTTTTGATTTGTGGTGTCATTAACAGCGAAATAAATATGTATGATGCTCTTTAAAGTAAATAAATACATGTTCTAAAGAAAACAACGTGCCGACAGGACGTTGAACAGATATTGTTTTCTTATCCAAACAAAATAGGTCGGTGTATTGTTACTGTTGAAATCCGTGGGATTATACTTTGTCTTCAGGCTGTACTTAATTTAATCCTGTAAACGGTGATGACTGTGCGATGAGTTGATCTCTGATCTGACGTTCCCTTGTCGATTGGTGTTTATCGATTCCATTCACCGGCCTCAGTGCTGTAGTAGCTCAATCATCGGGCGTAAGACTTGTAGGTACCTGGGGCCTAATTCACAAAGCTCTCTTAGGTTCTGCTAGACAACAAAGAATCCTCTTTGCAAGTCTTTTAGCATTGCACTGCGATAATCGCAAAGTTGCGAGAGTTTAGTGAATTAGGCCCCACGTTTGCATCCCGGTACCGGATCCCATACAGAGCGAAGGGAGGATGGAAGGAAATGTTTAATTTAACGACGCACTCAACACATTTTATTTAGGGTTATATGGCGTCAGACATATGGTTAAGGACCACGCAGATATTGATAGAGGAAACCCGCTGTCGCCACTTCATGGGCTACTCTTTTTCGATTAGCAGCAAGGGATCTTTTATATGCACCATCCCACAGACAGGATAGTACGTACCATGGCATTTGTTACACCATACTGAGATAGTTTTAACAACGATGCCTCTCTCAATAAACAATAACAACTAACTTCTGATAACCCCAGACAAGTTAAAATAAAATGAACGACTTTATTCTGCAGGAAGGGGCGGGATTTAGATCAGTCGGTTGAGTGTTCGCTTCAGGTGCTTGCATTGCAGGATCGAACCATTTCGGTGGATCCATTCAACTGATTGGATTTTTTCTCGTTCCAACCAGTGCACCAAAACTGGACAAAGGCCGTGGTATGTGCTTTCCTGTCTTTGGGAAAGTGTATACAAAATATCCCTTTCTGCATTTGAAAAACAGAAATGTAGCGCGTTTTCTCTGACGACTATATATTTGGCATTCAATAGCCGATGATTAATTAATCAATGTGCTCTAGTGGTGTCGTTAAAACAAAACAAAAGAAACAAACTTATTCTGCAGGACGTGGCAGGATGTGCTTGTATCTCGGTGGTAGAGCACTCGCCTGAGGTGCGATGCGTCGTAGGATCAATCGCCCTCAGTGTATCCTCATTTCATCCAGATCTGCACGGCTGGTTTATAAAATTGTGTCTTCAGGATAGCACATGCCACGGCCTTTGAGTCGTGGTGTACTGGATTGAGAAATAGTCCAATGAGCCCACCGACGGGTATCGATCCTAGACCGACCATGTGATCGATCGTCTTCAAGGTTCTCGGTTCTTTTGCGTTTTATTGTTATTTATTATTATTATTTTTGTTTTTGTTTTTGTTCTTGTTGTTTGGGTTGGCTTTTGGGGTGGGTTTTTTGTCGGGGGTTTGGGGTGGTGGTGGTGGTGGTGATGGGGGGGGGGTGTTCTGTATCAAACAATGCTCCACACCTGGTAAGTTCTATGGGGAAGTATTAGAGATCCCTTGCTGCTTTTCTATATAGCGGCTACGATCTCTCTCTCTCTCTCTCTCTCTCTCTCTCTCTCTCTCTCTCTCTCTCTCTCTCTCTCTCTCTCTCTCTCTCTCTCTCTCTCTCTCTCTCTCTCTCTCTCTCTCTCTCTCTCTCTCTCAATTAAATGTCAAATAGCGCGTGTTTCCCCACTTACAATATTTCTCCATATTCTTCAAATAATACAACCTGTTCCGGTAAATGATGTGTTGTTGTCAAGTGTTTTCATCCATCTCTCTTCGCGCCATATTTTAAATTTTAAAACATGTTTATTCACGTTCTTATCAAACAAAACAAAACATAATTAAATGTCATATGGTTCGTGTTTCCCAGCTTAAAATATCTCTCCATAGTCTTCAAATAACAGAACCTGTTCCCCTATATGTGTTGTTGTAAAGTGTTTTCATCCATTTGTCACACAAAAAAAACCCTAATTAACATTTGGCATTTTCATATGATCTGTGTAAATGTATACGCCTCTTAAAGTGTTGAACATATCACATTAATATTATTTGCTGACATTAATCACAAATATATATCGCAGAAATCGTGTGAATTTCACTTTAATTTACGACAATTGAACACATTACTTTGGAAATAAAGATTACAAGGCAAACAGTTTTTAGTTCCATTGCTGCCTAGCGATAATGGGAGATAACCGGATTGTCTGTAAACGTGAGCCCTCCCTGGAGGAAAAGGGGAGGTAAATTGATTCTGTTTGAGCGACGTGGGTGTTGTAGGATCGTGTGGGTACACTGGAGACCAGGCCATTGCAATCCCGTGAAACCCCGCGTTAAAGCAGCAATCTCGGGTAGAGTTTTAATATCTAAGCTTGTTAATGTTGTTTAGCTAGTCACGGACTTTTCTTCTCTCGTCCCAAACATGACCGATAGGAGTCGCCTAATAGTGTGGATGGCAGCCTGTATCTCCTCTCGAACAAGTATCGAAATAATCTCATGCTGAGGAGTCAAAATAACTATAGTCCGTCCCATGGGAGACGCCTTTTTTCATGGTATAGAATTTACTACAAGTTATTTATTTCTGAGCCGATTGTTTTCAAAATTGTACACAAAAATAGTAGGGTTTTAGGGTGTGTTTTTTTTATTCCTAAAACACTTTTTCTTTTCTTTCTATGTCAAACAAAACTGAAACTATTTATAAAAGAAAAAAAAACATTTTTGTAGGAGGATGGGACGGACTATAGTTTATAAATGTGGTGATGTGCCTTTACACAAATATTCCTTTCCCTTGCAGGTTAATGGTGTGGTTTTGTGTGTGTGGGGGGGGGGGGGGGGGGGGGGGGGGGTGGGGGGGGGAGGTTACCACTTTTTCTTTTTGTGTGTTTAATCTATACCTTGTATTAGTAAAACATTTTAATATCGATTGTTGTTGTTGACATAAAAAGAAACAAAAGAAAAAATATTTTGGAAGCAAAAAAAACTATTTTACGTGTCGTTTGTAAAAACATTGGCCAGTATCTAAATAAAACAGCAATAATCACCTTTAATGAAATATGTCGTCTGTTCAGGGAGTTTGAAATTATATTCTCTTGTTTAGCTTTCAGTACTAAACTCTATATTTATTATTATGTTTTTTTTTTGTTAATTTATCTACCTAGTTTATTTACCATTTTGAATGAGTGTACGATAAAACAAATAGGGAAAATATTATTTCAAGCTTCATGAATACATACATGTAGTTAAAATGAAGCAATTCTTTCGGTCATGAGCAGACGACATTTTACACCACGGATGAGTATTTTTATTTTATTTATATCTTGACCAATGTTGTTTTCAAACTGCACTAATAAATATGATATCATTGCTATTTCCAAAACAGTTTTCCTTTTCTGTTTTCTTCAAGCCAGACTGGAATTATTCACACAAAAAACTTAAAGCCGCACACCCTAGTTCCATCCAGCGAAAATAAATTATAATTTGGTTAATCTACAAACCTGTAACACACTTAGATCACGTTTTTATCAAATGGAGTGAAAAAGCAGGTTTTATATCGATAAATACCATGGGAATCCCCATGTCCCAATTGCTTGAAATAATTTTGAAAGTTAGTATTCTGATGTCACCGGTAGATGTCGCTCGAAGCACAACAATGCCTACGTCACGACAAATTTCACAGAGTGCGCACAGACTTGGGGTGCGTTCTTTTCACCTCTCCTGGACATGTTCCAACTGTTCTGTCCTGGTTGTATCCCCTCTCCAGATATCGTAAGACTTAGCAAAATTATTGGTTTTAAGGGTTTGTAACGTTTTGTATTGAGACACTTACTTGTCTGAACTTTATTGTTACTGAAAATGTTCACGAACTGTGGAGAAAAATCTCACAAATGAACAACAAGCAAACGACAACAAATCGGATATTCATTGCGCGAACCGTGCACGAGAAAACAAACCGAACCAAAAATGATAACGATCACGTGGTATACCAACGTCTGTGACGTTTACACAGGAAGATTCGCTCTAAAAATAGATTGGACCTCGCTTGCTTAACAGTTTTTTCTCGAGTGCATGCCTGTTGTTAAAGGGACATACCCTAGTTTCAGCCCGTGAAAATTAACACTAAGTTTATTTAATCTACAAACCTGTAACACATTTGGATAAAGTTACAATTGGGTGAAACATGAGTCTGTTACTTTGAAATGGTGAAATACCCTCTAGATATAGACTAAAACTTGGCTCCATAACTGTTACTTCTCAAACGGACGTGCATTTTTTAAAATATGAGAAATGCATTTTGTGATATTAAAAACACCAGGATGATAAAAAAAAAAACTTTGAATGTACGGAAATTGGTAATCTAAACAATAAAATCTAAGTATGGTTATAATAGTAAAAATCTGCGTTAGTGTTTAAAAACTAGGGTATATCCCTTTAAGAAATACCAAAAATGCATTTCGTGGTTTTACAAACATCAGGATTACCAGGATTACCAAAAAGCACTTCAGGTGAATGGAAATGTGTATTCTAAATAATAAAATGTAAGTAAAGTGCAATTTTATTTGTGAAAAAATGGGTTTAATAGCGAAAAACAACGCCGTAATGGTTAACAACTAGCCGTAACTAGGGCGTGTCCCTTTAAGATATTTGCTAAGATGAGGTATAGGTCACAAACAAATGCACTGATCGCAATATTGAAATTCTGAAATCGGACTTGTTAATACATTTTAGTAATCATCTTGCCGTAGTACCTTGCACACAGCACACGTATATATTACAGCGATCCAATACAACAATGTCTCTTATTATTAGTCCAAGGGCGTATATGAGAAATGTATTTCCGGTATATATTTTTATTGGGTTACCTCAAAAAATCTTCATCGACTGTTTTCTTTGATGAAACAAATATTATGTTTGTTCTTTTTTAACTCATGTTATTGCCCCCCCCCCCCCCCCCCCCCCCAAATGGATTTTCTGGATCCGCCACTGCTTCTTCGTAGACGTTTTTCTTTTTGACACTAGAAAAACTCGTGGTACAATCCTCTTTGTATACTATACCTTTCCGACACATCATAGTAACATAATACTTAGGTAACTAGTAAAACAAAAGGCAAGCTGTCCCAAAGTGCAGATAGTTAACCCAGAAAGTATCAACAAGAGCATATTCAGGTATACAAAGAAATGATAAAAACGATTTTTAGTTTTCAGTCATTTGGCTGTGATTATACTATACGACACGACAAACTGTAGGCCTACGTATTTTTATGGTATAATTTTTAGATACAGAAGAAAACGTAATAAATGGCACAAATACACACATATTGTTTTATAATTTCAAATACCCTAAACGTAATTAATAATTAAGAAATAAAAATTTCATCTTCACCATAGCAATGTAATTACTTCAGAGTTTTCACATTGACCTAGATATAAGTCCTTGTATTGGCCTTCGGCGTTATTCTTCCAAGACTCATAAGAGGCAGGTATCTTTCCTTAAATCACAACAGTACAAAAGTAATCTGTTTGTTACATCCTTCCGCCTCCTTATCCATGATTTTGCTATTGTCTTGAAAGCGAAAGTTGGTAATAAACCACCACCATCACCTAGGTGTACGATTTGTTATTAAATATTAATACTTATGAAAACCTGTAAAATGAAATAAAACACTAAACAAAAATCCCAGAATGGGAAACGTCCAAACATGTATCTCTTTCGTCACTATTTGCATACTACGTTTCGACGGCTTTCCACTATCTTTGTGGGATTGCAATTGTCTCAGTCTACAATTATGTTTATGTCCATTTTTACTCATAGCGTTTAATGTCAATTGCAATCCTTTGATAAAGGCAGCGGAATGCTGGTGAAACGTAAGGTGAAAACTGTAACGAAAGCGACAAATATATAAAACAATTTGTTTTTGTTGTTTGTTTGTTTGTTTGTTTGTTTCAATTTATGTTTTTGTTTTGTATTCAATTACGGTTGAAGTACACTGTCCTGAACACACATCGTAGCTATCTGGGCTGTCTGTCCAGGACATGTGTTAGTTTGTTGTTAATAGTCAGCGTGTGAACAAAGTCGGTTCAGTGGTCCTACACCTCCCCATAGAGCTATTCAGTCTGAAGGACAAACCCGTAATACGAGATCAGGGGCCTATTTCACAAAACATCGTACGTTTACGTTTGCGACTAGCGTTTATATCGGTCATACATTTATAGGTGTTTGGCATCTATTTTACGCAGAAAATTACATCATTACAGAAGATGGAGCATTTTAAGGACAAAAGAAAATGAAATGTGAATTTTAAAATCTACATTTGTTGTACTATAATAGTAATAAATGTTGTGGTTTGGTTGTAGATTTACGTTTACGTGCTAAACTAGGCTTATGATGTTTTGTGAAATTGGTCCCAGGGCCGTATCTCTACACAATGCAGAGTCGAATGGGCCTTTTGGCAAAATAGTGGTTGATTCTATTCATCTCTATCTAGTGCATCGTATATAGAAGGACAGTCACTCCAGTGGAGATCCTTTACTAGACAATGCATCCCATTGACCGCCACAAGGAAGACTGCCATTCCCAGACTAGTTTACTAAATCAAAACTAGAACCGGACAGAGCTCATTAGAATAAGTACAGCTGTGACTCATGAAAGTCTGCCATAACAGCGATGATATCAGGTGTTCGCGAAAGTTGACTATATCCTGCCCCACCGGTGGCACCCGTCATGAGTACTGCCACCATAGCTGTCAAGTCTGCCACTTGCTCTGATTGTGAGCCAATACAAGGATGCGAACCTAGTATCAACCAGCTTAATGACTACGCTACAGAGACACTGCTAGCCGCTTTCTAGCCACCAGTCAAACACGTGTGCTGGACCGTTGTTTAAACATAACATTTTTTTTTTCCACATGCATTGTATGAACAATTCTAAAGAGACAACTATAATGGCGGGGAAAAGGACGTGAATCTTTATTATTTCTGTCTTTTGTAACTGTCCAAATGAAGTAATGCGAACACGTGGTCGTTTACTTTCTGCCAAAGCCAGAGTTTCCAAACGCTGAAAGAAATAAAACAAACTATGGATAAAGATCTTCTGAATGAGACATACATGGTGCAGGTCAAACATATGCATAGGCAGTGTGATCTTTAAACGTGGCATTTGCCAGACGCATTAATACAAATACGCATTACAGTGTGTATTTGTCCCAACGAAATAATATAATGACGCATTATTTTCGTGACTTGCAGTACATCTAATATTATCAGGTACCATTATATATTAATGTTAAACATCTTCTGAATGAGACATACAAGTTACAGCACGAAACATTTACATTTAACAGTGCCATGTGCTGGTTAATGTTAAACATCTGTTGATTTAGACATCCACATTATAAGTCAAACATATACATCATAACATTATCATATTCTTGTTAATGTTAAACATCTGTTGATTTAGACATCCACATTATCAGTCAAACATATATATCATAACATTATCATATTCTTGTTAATGTTAAACATCTGTTGATTTAGACATCCATATTGCAGGTCAAACATATACATCTAATATTATCGTTTGCTGGTTAATGATAAGCATATGTTGAATTAGACATCCACATTACAAGTCAAACATATACTTCGTAACATTGTCATATTCTGGTTAATGTTAAACATCTGTTGATTTAGACATCCATATTACAGGTCAAACATATACATCTAATATTATCATATTCTGGTTTATGTTAAACATATGTTTATTTAAACATCCATATTACAGGTCAGACATATACATCTAACATTAGCATGTGCTGGTTAATGTTAAACATGTGTTGATTTAGACATCCACATTATAAGTCAAACATATACATCATAACATTATCATAGTCTGGTTTATGTTAAACAGCTGTTGATTTAGACCTCCATATTACAGGTCAAACATATACATCGTAACATTATCAAATGCTTGTTAATGGGAAAGATATGTTGATTTAGACATTCATATCACAGGTCAAACATATACATCGTAACATTGTCATGTGCCAATATATCAAAGTTAACAATATTGTTCGTGATGTGCATGGTTATTTGCTTACTTTCAATGTTTCGATCGACATCCTATAATCCCAAGTGAGAGCGGACGAGGCTTTTACAGCCGTCAATTAAAACACCGAATGTCAATAACCTTGCATACGACGAATAGGTTTATGTTGTTTTTATGAACGTCATTTCAGCCGAGATTCGTAAATACGGTGATTAGTGCACTCTTGGGGTTTTCGGTTAATCAGCGGTCTAATGTTTCCCATTCGATGTTAGACATTATTATCAATTATAAATAGTCTGCTAATTCGGGAATGTGCTTTTGAGTTTATTTCTAAATACAGTCTCAAATTTAGTTTTAATGGCAACGATTTTAGCCAAACGGATTAAGAAAAACCTCTGAAAATTGCGACGGTATTAAACACAAATATAAAGTCCACCCCTCCCCCTCTCTTTCAAAACTTTGTCATCGTTATATATGAAATATTGTAGCAGGCGATTTATTCGGGGTGTGTATATATATATATATATATATATATATATATATATATATATATATATATATATAATACTGCTGCTGCTTCTGCTACTACTACTCAGTGACATGCATTATAATGACATGCATTATTATAGTGATGTATGGAACATCCAACATGTAAATTTTAAAAATGTCATCTATTGGGTATAATTTCCCTAGCGAATTTGAATAGATATTTTTCTCCCAGTAATGTAATTTCATCAAATTAAAGCTTTTTTCACCAGTAATAATTTCATTTTGAAATCAAGAAGTTCTTTATGAAATGAAATCATGTCACTCTGCCCACAGGCGTCAAACTTTACAAAAACATATCCATTAAAAAAATCTTGCTGATCGTGTATGTAGATTTAAGAAGTAGTGGTGAACATATATGCTACGTTCTGCCAGACCGAGCACCAACACATTGCTAGACTGATTTATGGGATTCACGTTAAATACAATGGCCTCATCGGGGACCAATTAAATAGTTCGCGAACGTTAACGTTGGTCGGTGTCGCTGAACACAGAGCAGAGTTACCGGAGTTGTCTGCCCATGTCAGAGGTTAATGGTTAGTTGGTAGTGGTTAGTGAGAGAGAAGTAGATGTAGTGGTTTTAAACCTCACATTGAGCTGTTATACCTGACTCTGGCTGGAACACCGTATCGGGATGCGAACTCTGTACCTACCAGCCTTAAAGCGGATGACTTAACCACTACAACACACAGGCCGGTTGTGGGTTGTTTATCAAACTCATGACGTCACTATGCCAAACTAATGACCTTGACGTAGGAAGATTCACTTACGATGTGATGCGGCCCAACGGTTGGCGCTATTTGCAAAATTAAGTTAACCCGTTCGCAGCCGATTGGAAAAGACGTAAATCTCAATATTTTCCACTCCGCCATTACCAGCGGTGATTTCTCACCAGATCCCCATCTGCTTCGTAACTGGATTTGCTTAACATTTTGCTTCTTCTTCATCAACTGAAAACAGTATTAACGTCAGCCCCCGTCGCGTGGTCGTCACGTGATTAATCTCCTTCAACTCAGCGGACTGTGGAGCGGCCAAGTTGAGATTAATATCAAATATTGACTGTTTCATGTTTTTCACACCTTGATGAGTTATCTGATTTAAAGTGTGGTGTGTTACATGCATCTGCTATAATCTACTGGTAAGATGTAGTCTAGGGTGTCTCCACGAGTACTCGAGGACTCGGGCACGGGCAGAGTCTAGCAACACTCGAGTCCGTTTACAGGACTCGAGTAGCCGTGCAAAGACTAAGATATGATAATATAAACATATGAACGTGCCTATATTCAATTAAGGTTCAAGCACCGTGCTAGGAAGAGCATTATCATTTACTTATATTTTGAGATCATTTTGCTATATGCTTGCGGCCGATTACATTACAGTGCTATGATAATGTGGGCAGTGCAATGCAATACAGTGCTATGCTTTGGCACCCATGTAAGTGTCAGGTACTCGGGTCTGGGTCGAGTTTTACCCTCGAGTACTCGAGTCCATATTTTGGACTCGTGGAGGCCCTAGTGTAATCACATTGGAACTGAACGGCAGGCGAACGGGTGAAATGGATAAACCACTGGACCCAAGGCTGGTCGTTATTGGGCATGGAACACGAACCACTCCCCTCCCCCCGCTCTCAGTGCAGTATTGGGAACAAAATGATCCGTTGAATTCATATTCGAACCCGTCTCCAGTTCGCTGACCACGCACCGTCCTTGTTGGGTTCATATCGCCGTACAGGCTCCCACCAAGAGGTAGAGTTTGGTGGCACTGTGAAAAGTGTAAGCCCACCACATTGACTTCTCTCTCACTAACATCCAACAATTAATCGTTAACTCATTGTCCTGGAAAGACAACTCAGGTTGCCGAGGAATGTGCTTCCTGAATCTCATTTTAATATAAACACGAAACTCAAGTTTGAGTAAGAATAAAAATAAACTCAGACTATTTTGTATTGTTGTTCAGGTACTACTTCAAGAGTGGTGTATTAATAGCGGGCCGGGACATAGCTCAGTGTTAAAGTGCACGACTGATGCGCGGTCGGTCTAGGGTCGATTCCCGTCGGTGGGCCCATTGAGCTATTTCTCATTCCAGCCAATGCACCACGACTGGTATATCAAAGGCCGTGGTATGTGCGATCCTGTCTGTGGGATGGTGCATATAAAAGAACCCTTGCTACTAATGGAAAAATGTAGCGGGTTTCCTCTCTATGACTGTGTTAAAATGACTATATGTTTGACATCCAATAGCCGATGATTAATAAATCAATGTGCTCTAGTGGTGTCGTTAAACAAAACAAACTTCTTTTTTGTATTAATAGTCGTGGTATGAGATTAAGGCTAATAAAAAAAGTAGCGGCTTTCTTGTGTCACGGACTATTTTACAGATAGCGATAGCCGTGAGATCACCAGCGCAGCAAGCTGCAGCTGTCCAGTGTGTTGGTACATCTTCCATCCACTTTCATTTCATTTCAACTTATTTTCGTGCTTCTATCCAATTAAGGTTCAAACACGCTGTCCTGGGCACACCTCTCAGCTATCTGGGATGTCTGTCCAGGACAGTGGGTTAGCTGTTAGTGATAACGAAGAGGGTGTAGTGGTCTCACACCTACCCATTGAATCGTTAAAACTTGCTCTGGGGGTGGGAGCCAGTACCGAGCTGCGAACCCAGTATCTACCAGTCTTATGTCCAGTGGATTAACCACGACATCGCCGAGGCCGGTCCTGTCCTAGACAGGCGTGCTCTACAACAGCTTATTCTGAATATGCACGTTAAACACTCTGACCTGATCTGACATGACCTGACCGAAGCCGGTACATAGACTTGATTAATTGCTCTATTAACGTTGTACGACAGTCTAGTGTTAGTTACCTCGCTTCCACTGAAATGGAATCTTGTCAGTCAGTTGTCTGTCGTCTGCTAAGATCTCTTGAAGAGCTGCTTGGATAGAAAACAAAACATATTTGTTAAAATAAAATTATATTGAATCTCAGTATGGTGAGACTGAATGTCAGTAATGTGAGATTGAATGTCAGTAATGTGAGACTGAATGTCAGTAATGTGAGATTCAATGTCAGTAACGTGAGACTGAATGTCAATAATGTTAGATTCAATGTCAGTAATGTGAGATTGAATGTCAGTAATGTGAGACTGAATTTCAATGTTAGACTGAATGTCAGTAATGTGAGATTGAATGTCAGTAATGTGAGATTGAATGTCAGTAATGTGAGACTGAATATCAATAATGTGAGATTGAACGTCAGTACTGTGAAATTGAATCTCAGTAACGTGAGACTGAATGTCAGTAATGTGAGATTCAATGTCAGTAATGTCAGACTGAACGTCAGTACTGTGAAATTGAATGTCAGTAATGTTAGATTGAATGTCGGTAATGTGAGATTGAATGTCACTAATGTGAGACTGAATATCAATAATGTGATTGAATGTCAGTACTGCGAAATTGAATGTCAGTAATGTGAGACTGAATGTCAGTAATGTGAGATTCAATGTCAGTAACACGGGTAACTCACTCCCACTACGGACGAGGGTTTCACGTTTAGTTCCAGCCATTAGTTCCATTTAGTGTGACCCCTTATTTGTTTCCATCAGTATTAATTATCCTGAAATCCTGTGATATAAATATAAGTAGCCCGTCTACCCACCGCGAGATACGTCTCTTCTTAGCCTAAATAAGCCTTATAATCTAAACATTAGAATCTAGCTGTAAGGCTCGGACGTCTGTGTCCAGACTCTGAAGTCACAGTAACACAGTGCCGTGTTCAAGAACCTCTTGATCATTATGATGATTGGTAAGTGTAGGCTGTGGCGGTTAAATCAGTATAAGTTATGGCGGTTTACACATTTATACTATCCAAATGCAGTTCACAGATAATACCAGTGGAAATAATGTGTGCATATTCAAGGGTAGATCAAAGAAATATTTTTGGGAAGCGACCAACGGTAAAAGGGCACGTGGACCAGTCCCTGAAAAGTATACACTAGTAATTTTTTTTTTTTTTTTTTTTTTTTTTTTTTTTTGAAGAACATATTCCTTTTTCCCCCCTGTTGGGTCTGCCGTACTTTATCTGTCCTTTGTCAATATATATATATATATATATATATATATATATATATATATATATATATATTATGGTGATATATCGCCTTTTAATGGTTCAACATAATTTACTAACACAAATCTGAAAGGCACTTGCAGCTTTAAGAAACTGGTGTGTGTGTGTGTGTGTGTGTGTGTGTGTATGTGTGTGTGTGTCTGTATGTGTGTGTATCTGTGTGTGTGTCTGTGCATGTCTGTGTGTGTGTGTGTGTGTTTCTCTCTCTCTCTCTCTCTCTCTCTCTCTCTCTCTCTCTCTCTCTCTCTCTCTCTCTCTCTCTCTCTCTCTCTCTGTGTGTGTGTGTGTGTGTGTGTTTTTATATGCACACTCCCATAGATAAGACAGTATCTACGACGACCTTTGATACACCAGTCGTGGGGCATAGGTTGAAACAGAAACTACATGTACATTATTTGAAAACAGAACAGAAAAGTGAAGAATAACAAAATAATGTATGTATTCTAGGATATGCGAAACCATTGTGCTAGAGTGTTCACGGTATCCTTTAAAGGGATATCCCTGAGTTTGTTGCAATTTTTAAGATGTTATCGACTAACAGACTTTTTTAGCGATTGTAATTACATACCAAATATATTTTTCTGCATAAAATATTAGTGGCTGTATATTAAACATGTTTCTGATCGTTCTAATATTTGTACTAGGTTAAATTTATCTTTATTTCCTAAAATATTTGTTTTCGTACGTACGAAATTATTTGAAGACAAAATTCAGTTTCGGCTTCTTACAAATATTAAGACGACCAGAAACACATTGAATATACAGATACTGATATTCTAAACAAGAAAATATATTTAATATGTAAGTTTAATCGTAGAACTATTTTATTAATCGAAAACATCTTACAATGCGGCAAACTCAGGAATGTCCCTTTATTGTATAGAACAATTCAACATAATTAAGGTAAATGCAGAAATGAATTCATAATGAACATAAATGTAAAAATTCAACAGTTAAATATCAGATGAAGTTTCTAGTTAATATGTAAAGCAAATATTACACATTGTAGATCGGCGAATAGTTAATTATTGAAAAACAAAATCTCAGTCAGTAATAGTTGATTTGGTTTTATTTTTAACACAAACATATTATAGATTATTGTAATTCTATTATTCATTATTTGGCACGGACGTTTAGCTTTAGGACGAATAAAATGGACCCGTGTTCACTGGAGTTGCCATCTCCTTTCATATTTGCTTGTGGCCTCTAATACGTGAAATGCTGGAATCAACAGACTCCTAGACAATTTAGGTGACCCTTCCCCCACCTCCAATATAAAATGCTGGCTGCGCCAGTGACTGTGTTCATGCTGAAACAAGAGAGATAATTAATAGTGCCCTGCCGGAAGCTAAATAGTCTCGATTACGCCAGTTGTTTCGCAACAATTGCTGCATCATTGAGACACTCTACATTTGAACGAAGGAAGTGAAGCATTATTTACGTAGACAGAATCAATAAATAGCTAATGGGTCTGACCCCTTCATTGGCAAAAACCATCGCATTTATATTAATTACCGCAGAAGAGTGATGGGGACATAATTCTATGTCAACTTGAAATTATATCATACTTGTTGTATACGTATTTGTATGTTACTGTCTAGTACGTAGTCGTTGGGTCTTAAGTGATTTCATTTCATTTCAATTTATTTTTGTGCCTATATCCAATTAAAGGTCAAGTGCGCTGTCCTGGACACACACCTCAGCTATATGGGCTGTCTGTCCAAGACAGGGTTTGATCATTGGCTGTTGGTTGTTAGTGAGACAGAAATTGTTGTAATGGTTTTACATTGCCACACTGCGCCGTTAAAACTCGCTCTGGGTGGCTAGCTTTATGTACAATATATACAGTACATGTAATAGTGCTTTGATCTTATCTGAGTATAAGGGGAAAAACCGAAAATGCATGTACACCAATATATAGTATTTAAATATAGTGGTTATATGTTGAAACTTTGGTTCTAGTTTCCATGGAAGAAAAGCCGTTTTGAGCACGGTTAGTTCTTAGACTGCTATGAACAGATGCAGATAGTACCAACCTTCAACATCTGTTCATATTTTCGAAGCTGTCTTGGCATTGCCTACGACGGGTTTACGTTATCGTAGCGCTAAGATAGCTTCGAAAATATGAACCAGGTATTTGATGTCCTGAATGATTAAAAGAGAAATTAAAACTCCCTCGAAACTAATAAGCAGGAATAGCCAAGATGGTGGAAAGTTAGTTTGTTTTGTTTAACGACACCATTAGAGCACATTGATGTATTACATCTAAAGATGCCGATTATAAAATAATTTTTTTTTAATTATTCAAGTAATTTTATAAACTGAGACAAGCAGAAATATATAAAAGAGGTTTCATTGATCTATAACTTAAGTTTGTGGAAATGGAATTAAATGTGAAGTTATCAGTGAGCTAGCTACACATAGAAGCCACTATAAACTATATTTGTGAGACATGGAGGTAAACACGAAAAACTTAACGTCTAAGTTACCATTACCACCATCGAATATTAAAAAAAGTAATTTCTTTATAGCAGTACAAGACGGATGAAATCGCCAGTAAAGGATCTCCTCGGGAGTGACTGTCTTCCTATACAGGCACTGGATAGAGATTCATAAAATCCTCCACTATTTTGCCAAATGCCTGTTCGACTCTGCATTGTGCAGAGATAAGGCCCTAATCGAGTATTATGAGTTTGTCGTTGAGACTATTAGTGTTGGACAAGGTGAGACAAACTGTATGAACATGTATAATGAAAAGTATGAAGACACGAACGTTTAACACAGGCTGTTTCTCCGTCGTCCACCCTCTGGAATTGACCCTGGAGCCGCGCGCACAGCGAGGAGAAGGCGGAGTCGTTCAGCTTGAGGGTGTTGTAGAGAACACACTGGCTGTAGTCGAGGGTAGACCACCCACCTCCGCATGACGTCGCCGTGTTAGCATCTGAAATAACACAGACAGAAATACTTTAAATATCTTATTATAAATTAAAAAAAAAAAATTATGACACCACTAGAGCACATTGATTTATTAATCATCGGTTATTGAATGTCAAACATTTATTAGAAGCAAATAAAAGGATCTTTTATCTACACCATCTAACATACAAGATAGCACTTACAACGGCCTTGATTATAAATACTACTCTTTCTCAGTCTAATAGACTTATGTGGTGAATAAGACTAATATTGTTGGTTTTAGAAATGGTGGACGCCTTTCGGCTAAACAAAAATGGAAGTATGGTAATCTTGAAATCAAAATTGTGAAGAGCTAAAATAGCTTGGTATGAACTTTACTACAACACTTAATAGAAACTTGGCTCAAAACCACCCCGTGTCAAACGTTAAACGTGCTGTTATTCAAATTATTAGATCACTGGGTAAACTGGGTTCTTTTAATAGCAAACTTTTGTCAAATTGTATCCGCGTTAACTTATTCTTCTGAAGTATTCAATTGGGTATCTCCAGTCTAGTTGAAGTTAAAAAGTCACACAAATTTGTATGTAAGCATTTTTATGTATTCTCTCACTATCACTGAATCTAATGGTTTACTCAGACATTGGCCAACACCCTCTTTATTTTATAACTGTATTAAAGCTGTTAAATGCTGAATACGTCTGTTACAGTTGCTTTAGTCTAGCATGTAAACAAACAAATTTAATGCTTTATAATAGTTTGTAAAGTCAGCTAGAAAACACTTTATGTTGTAGTGGTGTTGGCTATGAATGGTTTTGCTGCAGTAAGTTGATGATATTAAAATGTTTCTACCAGCTCTAAACATTAGACTAACTGGTGTACATTTACAAGAATTTGTTAACAGATATAAATAGAAGTAATAGATGGGAAATTTTCATATCCTTTAGTTTGTTTTGTTTAACGACAACACTAGAGCACATTTATCAATTAATCATCGGCTACTGGATGTCAAATATTTGGTAATCCTGACACGTAGTCATCAGAGGAAACCCGTTATATTTTTCCGAACGCGGCAAGGGATCTTTTATATGGACTTTCCCACAGAGAGGAAAACACATACCACGGCCTTTGAACAGTTGTGGTGTACTGTTTGGAACGAAAAAAAACCCAATAAATTGAATGGATCCACCGAAGTGGTTCGATCCTGCGACGCAAGAACCACAGGCGAGCACTCAACCGAAGGAGCTAAATCCCGCCCCCTCAGATCCTTTAAGTCAACTGTACTTTTGAAAAAACGTGAATTGGAATGTACAACGTTTTAGAAATGAGCTCACTAGATTTAGACTTAGAGAGAGAGAGAGAGAGAGAGAGAGAGAGAGAGAGAGAGAGAGAGAGAGAGAGAGAGAGAGAGAGAGAGAGAGAGAATTATTTAAATTAATTTGTGAAGCACTTAACAGATCGAGGTGGGGCAGGATATGCTCAACTATCGCGAACACCTGATAGCATCACTGTTGTACAGTCATTCATGAATCCATGTCACCACAGCTGTATTTATTCAAATAAGCACTTTCGTGTTCTAGTTTTGATTCAGTAAACTAGTCAGGGAGTGGCCGTCCTCCTTGTGCAGTCCAGGAAGAATGTATTGTCCAGCAAAGGCTCTCCTCAGGAGTGGCTGTCCTCCTAGAGTCGACGCACTAGATAGAGATTAATGGAACCAACCATACCTTTGCATTGTACAGAGATACGGGTTTTTGTTCCCCATGGATAACGGTTTTGTCCTTTATATAACGGATTTAATTAAGCACCATCTGAATTGTATTGCAGACAAAAAGCCACCTAGAAGTATGCTGTCCTTGCCCACGGGGTTTAAACCAGAATTTGAGACTTTTGTTAAAGGGACATTCCTGAGTTTGCTGCAATTTTTAAAATGTTATCGACTAACAGAAACATTTTAACGATTGTAATTACATATCAAATATATGTTTCTGCATAAAATATTAGTGACTGTATATTAAACGTGTTTCTGATCGTTCTAGTATTTGTACTAGTTTAAATTTTATTTTATTTCCTAAAATATTGTTTTTTCGTACGTACGAAATTATTTGAAGACAAAATCCAGTTTGGGCTTCTTAGAAATATTAAGACGACCAGAAACACATTGAATATACAGACACTGATATGCTAAACAAGAAAATATATTTAATATACAAGTTTAATCGTAGAAATATATTATTAGTCAGAAGCATCTTACAATGCAGCAAACTCAGGAATGTCCCTTTAATGTCCATTCATTCATTTCAATTTCAATTTCGTGCTTATATCCAATTAAGGTTCAAGCACAATATACTGGGCACACACCTCGGCTATTTGGGCTGTCTGTCCTGGACAGTGGGTTAGCGGTTAGTGATTAGTGAGAGAGAAGTGGGTGTAGTGGTCTTACGCCTAACCACCGAGTCGTTAAACCTCGCTCTGGGTGGGAGCCGGTACCGGGCTGCGAACCCTGCATCTACCGGCCTTATGTCTGATGGTTTAACCACGACATCACCGAAGCCGGTTTTTTAATGTATTCTGTATCTTGAGATGGCATGAATAAATTACTTATGAGAAGCACATCAGTTTCATGCATATTTACGTGGGTTTTTTTTTTTTTGTATTTCCCTAAATGTACTTTATTCAACCATCTACGTAACCACCATATTCCACTTATTAATGATATTTTGTAAAATAATTGAATTATGGCAATGGTCCATAATTCAAAACTTAACATTGCTGAGAGGGTTGACATGTATTTCACTCCATCATGGTGTAGTTAAAGTGATGCAATAGCTAGATTTGGTCTGTAAAAATTAATGTAATTTTGATTTATTATTCAGTTTTAGATAAATAAAATCCTTAAATTTGTGACAGTATGCCTTTCAGGTGTATATGTGTATTTACCTACCTAACAGTGACAACCAAGTACTGTACCTTTCACGCATGCGCCGTAACGGTAGTGTGCGCTGTGCTGTGTCCAGCAATAGTCGATCCGGTCCTGTGTGGACGGCAGGTCCGACGTGTCCGGGAGGGCCGTGTAGCACCTCCCCGTCTCCTCATCCAGGAGCCAGCCTGGGGAGCATTGCGGGGAGCCACTGTCTGTGGGACAAAGATTACACACCACCATTAATCACTGCATGCATTTCAATACGATTTTTATGTGAGAATATATTATGTGCAAAACAAATATAACAATATTGAGACGATCGACGACAACAATTTTCAATTAACCACCCTCATGCCAGAGCACCGCCTCATGTTGCTGTTATACAAGTGGCAATATACCACTTGCACAGTTGTTATCAGTTAGTAACTAATTTTCAATTAACCACCCTCATGCCAAAACACCGCCTCATGTTGCTGTTATACAAGAAGCAGTATATACCACATGCACAGTTGTTATCAGTTAGTAACTAATTTTCAGTTAACCACCCTCATGCCAGAACACCGCCTCATGTTGCTGTTATACAAGAAGCAGTATATACCACATACACAGTTGTTATCAGTTAGTAACTAATTTTCAGTTAACCACCCTCATGCCAGAACACCGCCTCATGTTGTTGTTATACAAGAAGCAGTATATACCACTTTCACAGTTGTTATCAGTTAGTAACTAATTTTCAGTTAACCACCCTCATGCCAGAACACCGCCTCATGTTGCTGTTATACAAGAGGCAGTATATACCACATGTACAGTTGTTATAAGTTAGTAACTAATTTTCAGTTAACCACCCTCATGCCAGAACACCGCCTCATGTTGCTGTTATACAAGAGGCAATATATACCACTTGCACAGTTGTTATCAGTTAGTAACTAATTTTCAGTTAACCACCCTCATGCCAAAACACCGCCTCATGTTGCTGTTATACAAGAGGCAGTATATACCACTTGCACAGTTGTTATCAGTTAGTAACTAATTTTCAGTTAACCACCCTCATGCCAAAACACCGCCTCATGTTGCTGTTATACAAGAAACAGTATATACCACATGCACAGTTGTTATAAGTTAGTAACTACTTTTCATTTAACCACCCTCATGCCAGAACACCGCCTCATGTTGCTGTTATACAAGAAGCAGTATATACCACTTGCACAGTTGTTATAAGTTAGTAACTACTTTTCATTTAACCACCCTCATGCCAGAACACCGCCTCATGTTGCTGTTATACAAGAAGCAGTATATACCACATGCACAGTTGTTATAAGTTAGTAACTACTTTTCATTTAACCACCCTCATGCCAGAACACCGCCTCATGTTGCTGTTATACAAGAAGCAGTATATACCACTTGCACAGTTGTTATAAGTTAGTAACTAATTTTCAGTTAACCACCCTCATGCCAAAACACCGCCTCATGTTGCTGTTATACAAGAAACAGTATATACCACATGCACAGTTGTTATAAGTTAGTAACTACTTTTCATTTAACCACCCTCATGCCAGAACACCGCCTCATGTTGCTGTTATACAAGAAGCAGTATATACCACTTGCACAGTTGTTATAAGTTAGTAACTACTTTTCATTTAACCACCCTCATGCCAGAACACCGCCTCATGTTGCTGTTATACAAGAGGCAGTATATACCACTTGCACAGTTGTTATCAGTTAGTATTAAATACAATAAGTAACAACAAGTAACTTCAGTTCAAATTTCTTTTGTTCTAACGACACCATTTATTTATTAATGATCGGTTATTGGGTGTCATATGTTTGGTAAATGTGATAAATAGTTTTTTTTCAAAACGAATGTTCCACGACTGGTACATCAAAGTCATTGGTATGTACTGTCCGATCTATAGGATAGAGCATATAAAATATATGCTGAGGTTTTGGTGGGGTTTTTTTTTTTTTTTTTTTTTTGTGTTTTTTGTCAGGGTTAGTCTATGTGGAGGCAGCGGTTTCCTTTCTTTATCTCTATCTAGTAAATGTCAAAATAACCAAATGTTTAAATCAAATTCAATATTTAAATTCGTTTAAATGTTTTCAGCAGGTCTGTTACCCATCAGAACTATGGTTTTCAAGTCCAGTATTTCGCTCATGCTTTTTATCCTTTTTTTCTGTCATTGTACCATAGAGTTAAAAATTAAAGTTTTTAAGGACACCATTAGAGCACATTCATCAATTAGTCATCGGCTATTGAATGTTAAACATTTAGTAATTCTGACATGAAGTCTTCAGAGGAAACCTGCTACATTTTCATATCAGTAGCAAAAGATCTTTTTATCTGGACTTTTTCATAATCAGGACAGCACGTACCAAGGCCTTTCATATACCAGCTGTAGGGCACTGGTTGGGACGTGGTCAAGAAATCGGTCCGCCGTTAAGATTCGATCCCACTATACCATATAGAGTTCATGGTATTACATGATCACCAATTCTATGTAAACATAACATATCGTTGCCTAGAAACCCAAAGCCACGTTTTCAATACCGAGATAATTTTTATGAGATATTAATGTCACAAAACTGGCGTAACCCGCTCGAGAACTGATGACAATTATAATTAATAAAAATGTTACATTGTTGAAACCCAACAAGCATTAACACTATGAGATCACATCTCCTAGAAATAAATGTTGTTTGCTAGCCGATGCCTTCTGTTGATACCATATCAGATGGAAATAAATATTCCTGAGTAACTCCAATAATCGGTTAATCAATCGTCAAATGTCATCTTTTGTATCCCGTTCTACGTTTATTGCCAGTTCTGTTGTTTACATCATGGAATATAGAAGTTAATCAATAGGTTACAACTATTTGTATATTAGCAACGTGTTCGTCTGTATTAAACGATATTAAACCTGTGTGTTTCACGGTTCTTCTCACGATCGATATAAAAAGACTGCCAATAAACTCGAGAAACAAAACCCCTTATATTCAGTTACATCAATTAATATATAAATTCAAGAATTATTAACACAAAAACAGAATTGATTAATAAATGGTTTTAGAAGAATTATGTTTATTCTTTGAAGTAGATACCAATTGAAGGAAATGGCTTTATTGATACAAATGTATTTGATTTTAACACCAGACTTGAAAATCGGTTACACATTTTCAGGCAACATTAATTTTAAAAATATATTAATATGTCTGTTTCATGTCTTATAGTGCAGCAGCACCGATATAAAACTTGACTGTATTTGTTTTGTTTTGTTTAACGACACCACTAGAGCACATTGATTTATTAATCATCTGCTATTGGATGTCAAACATTTGTTAATTTTGACGTTTAGTCTTAGAGAGGAAACACGCTACATTTTTTCATTAGTAGCAAGGGATCTTTTAAATGTTCCATTCTAGACAGGACAGTACATACCGCGTCCTTTGTTATACCAGTCGTGGTGGGCCTACCGACGGGGATCGATCCCAGACAGAGAGCGCATCAAGCGAACGCTTTTACTAACACTGTACTACGTCCCGTCCCTAACTTGGTTGTAGTGCGGTGGACTAAGTTAAAGTCAACTTTGTTTAACGACACCACTAGAGCGCATTGATTAATTAATCATCAGCTGGTGGTTGTCAAACATTTAATAATTCTGACATGTAGTCTTCAGAGGAAACCCGAGACATTGTTTTGTCTGTTAGCAGCAACTTTCCACCAGACAGGACAGCATATACCATGGCTTTTTATTGACTAGCTGTGGAGCAAAGGATAAAAGGGGGAACAAGCCAATGGGTCTGCCGAGGAAGTTCGATCCCACGATCGAATGACATCAGACAAACGCTCTTCCGGCGAAGCTAAATCTTCACGTTATTTTCGTTTCATTATTTTCTACTTTCTAGTTATTGATCTTATTTGCCATAGAACTAATATAATAATTAACTTGACCTTAAGTGAGGTATAAGTGAGTTATATGTCACCCAGACTTACTCGGTGTATCGGTGAATATCCCTACAGTTTTGGACGTAAGAACCACCTCGGCTTCGCCTCGGAAGCCCCAGGAACAAAACTGAAGGGATATTCACCGATACACCGCGTATAGTGTGGATATAACCATTACATATACATGACACTCAAGCCGTCAAACGACAGCATATGAGCAATGGTTGTACAATGGGTATTTACAGTGGCAAGATGACACAGGAGCTCTTCGTAGAATATATATATACAAACATAATTCAAAATAGCTATATACACATTTTAAAACGAAGGCACATAAAGTGAACATTTTCCAAAAATTGAATTATTAACCAAAAAAACATTTAATGTTTTGGTGGTCCGATGTATATGATTACGTATGACATTGATAACGTTTTGCAGCGATTTAGAAGGGAAAAAAACATAAAAACAAACAAATACATACACGTGTTTCTGGTTTTCTGTCTCCAGATGGCGCAGTTTCTGAAACCTGAATCACGAGCAATAATTGTTCATTGTTTGGGTTTGATATTGTGTTGTCAACAACTGTAGCTTCATATATACTCTTCAAAAAAGTAGGGGAACTCTAATAAGAATTTACAGTTGCCAAAATTGTAAGGTATATTAGCTGTGGGGAATGGTTATATGATAATAGTGAACTAATTGGGCAAACATTACAACCGGTAGTTCAGTATTACAGTAGGTTTTGTGACCACCAAAGATCTTGAAGGACGATTGGGGTCAGAAGTGAAATTTGAAAGTTGACGGTTTTTTATCAGTAAATCTCAAATTCAAACAATAAAAATGACTAAAAACAAAACAATAACAACTGTATAATCAACAGAATAAAAAAGATTGACAGAAATAATGTTCCACAGTGATTAATCGACCTTCCTGGAAATTGTCAAAATCGAGAATGACATCCCACGCACGTGTACAGGGTAACTGCGTGATGCATGTGCAAACTATGGAATGTGTTTCGGTGTGTTGATAAACAGACCTGAACGTTTTGTACTAGGATGTCTGTGGTCAAAACGTATGTTTTAATATTTCAGGTTCTCCTACTTGTTTTGAAGAGTATATTTGGGGGTGGGATGGGTAGTATATAACAGTCATTTGCAAAGTGTATATGGTTTCAATGTTATCAAATTAATGTATTTAAGGGACATACCCTAGTTTCAACCCATGAAAATTAACACTAAGTTTAGTTAATCTACAAACCTGTAACACACTTGGATAAAGTTTCAACTGAGTGAAACATGAGTCTGTGACTTTGAAATGGTGAAATACTCTCTAAAAATAGATTAAAACTGGACTCCATAGCTGTTACAAGTCAGACGCACGTGCGTTTTTAAAAATATGAGAAATGCATTTTGTGATATCAAAAACACTAGGATGACCAAAAACACTTCGAATGAACGGAAATGGATCATCTAAACAATAAAATCTAAGTAAAGTATGACTTCAGTTATAAAAAAAAACCGGCTCTAATAGTCAAAACAATATGCCTTAGTGTTTAAAACTAGGGCATGTCCTTTTAAGTAGACAGTAAATTCCACAGTTCTAACGAAATATTTTATTTGAATGGGAAGAGAAAGGAAGACTTGGATCCTGTATGAATACATTTTTCGTGTAGAGGGTTAAAGTTAAAGTTAAAATTTGTTTTGCTTAACGACAACGCTAGAGCCATTGACTTATTAATCATCTGCAATTGCGTATCAAACATTTCTTAAATTCTGAGACGTTGTATTAGAGGAAACACTGTGTAACATTTTCCCATTAGTAGGAAGGGGTCGTTTCTATACTTTCCCACAGACAGCCGTTGATATACGATCATGGAGCTCTGGATGGAAAGAGAAAAAAAAAATGGGTCGACTGAGGTGATTCGATTTTACGGCGCAAGCACCTTAGACGATCGCTGTACCGACTGAGCCAGATCCCGTCCGTCATATAGAGGGATATAGAAGCGGCAGATCCTTCTGGTATCTTGTATTCTTTTGCGTTGAATATTTCTAGAGGTCAGTTTGATGACAAAACATAAAACATAATGTCGTTTTTGCATTGTCGTTGTCATCGCACTGTCGTTGCCGGGAAAACGGAATGAATGTTTATGAGGCGCAATGCTGGCTTTGTATGAGACCCAGATAGAGATAGCAGTTCTCTCAAAGGGGAAGAATGGTGCGTTATAAGTACGAAATTCAACTGGAATACCTGTTTTAACGTTTAAATGTTAAATTTCTTATAGAGACTGTGTCTTTAAGTTATAATTACAGTGATATTATTAAACTATGATGGTATTATTATGGCGATATGATTTCATTATTCAACCTTCAAGTCATCACAACATTGTATGCTAATATCATTGTTACACTGATTTGCGAGGAATATAATCTACACAAAGCGTCGTTATCCGATTAAATTATTTAATCTACTGAATCAATTGTTGAAAGAAAAACGTTCTTACTGGTAACACACAGTAAGTCGATATGTACACAGTTGTCATCTACCAGCGCAATAGACCTAACATGCAAAATAATTCTAAATATGGATTTGTCTTGTATTAAAGTCATTCATAATTAATAAATTTTGTCTCATTTTCTTTTCACGCAGTGCCTTTATTTGCTGTTTGGCGTAGAATAATTATTCAAAAGTAAATGGATCTGAAAATACTGAACCCAATCCTTATTAATTGCGTCGTTATAATTTTGCGAAATATCGAGCCTGGGTAATTAAATCAAGTCTACGTTATGTTCTGTGAACCACGAGTAGTTCGGTTATTTGTATATGATTTATAATCCATTAGGTGTTAAATAATATATCCAAAACGTAAGTCTGAAGCGATCAATCGCATTATCAGCATGCAGAACTTGCGGCAGTAATTTCAATGGTTCTCGAAATATATACTTTAATGAATGTCAAATTATTTATGGATTGAATGAATAAAAGGAAATACATGTTTGAAAGTGACCAGTGGAGTGTATTAAAGTTGATAGTGATACACGGAAGTAGTAAAAATGTACTGTATAAACTGCTTATTGTCTAACATCCATTGTCATATTTTCAATATAGAACACTAAACGAGCTTGCCTATCATACCATTTTTATGAAATGAGTGAACAGTTTTGGTATATGACGAGCGAAAGCGAGTCAGATACCAACACTGTTTACGAGTTTCAGAAAAATGGTATGACAGGCAAGCTCGTTTAGTTTTTTATTTATTACAAACCAACTGCAAACAAGCCGCAACGCAGAAATAAGCAGATGTCGAGACCTATACACATTATTTTTTTCTACGAACTTTGTCAGCAAGTGATCTACGTCACGCTCACGTCACGCCAATATTACACTAGTTAGATGTTGAGTGATTGTTATGACATGGGCAATATATTACACTGGTGTGTAATAATTAGGCGATTATAACCTGAATGTCATATCATATAAAGCCATAATTGTGCAATGCTTTTGTAACGATGTCCTGTCAGAAGACATACGATTTTCAATTTAATGCTATTGATTTTCTCTTCTTCAGACTAGATACATGTATCAGTTTAGCTACAACTACTTGGTATTCATCATACAATAGTGGTGGGATTTAGCTCAGTCGGTTGTGTGCTCGCTTCAGGTGCTTGCGGCGCAGGATCGAACCACGTCGGTGGATCTATTCAACTGATTGGGGTTTTTTCTCGTTCCATCCAGTGCACCACAACTGGTCAAAGGCCGTGGTATGTGCTTTCCTGTCTGTGGGAAAGTGCATATAAATGATCCTTTTCTGCATCAAGAAAAATGTAGCGGGTTTCCTCTACGAGTCAGAATTACCAAATGTTTGATATCCAATAGCCGATGATTAATTAATCAATGTGCTCTAGTGGTATTACTAAACAAAAGAAAATAATTATACAATATTTCAACACTTGTGGGTGTTGAGAAAGAGAAAGAGAGAGAGAGAGAGAGAGAGAGAGAGAGAGAGAGAGAGAGAGAGAGAGAGAGAGAGAGAGAGAGAGAGAGAGAGAGAGAGAGAGAGAGAGAGAGAGAGAGAGGGGGGGGGGGGGGGGATTGGGGTTGAGAGAGAGGGTGTAGTGGTCTTACACCTACCCACTGAGTCTTCAAAACTCGCTCTGGGTGGGAGTCGGTACCGGGAGGGTTAAAAACTACACCACCGATGCCGGTCAGAGTCCGTTATCAACCCTTACTGTTTATGTTCTTTATTCAAAATCAATATACAAAAAATAAATATTCAATTATCTTAATTTGTGAGAAAGTTATAATTTATTTAACATCTTATGAAGTGAGCATTTTATCAAGTTCTAATCGTTCGCTAAACTGGGTTTTTGTGCCGAACGTTAGATGAATGTGATAAGATAGAAGATCATGGTACCAGTCGATTAGTTCGCGAGCGTTCTGCCTCCTGAACATGTCACCGTTCTGTTTATTACCATGGTGTCCTAGAAGGAAACATTGATTAACTTTACACGAACAAATGTTTATAAATTTGCTTTTACTTTATACAAACTGGAATCACTTCATTAGTATTGTAAAAAGCCCAGCGTTGAAATATTGATATTCGTCCCACCTACACGAACAAAAAATAGAAGAAAGGTAAATTGACATACCCTACAAACCAACATATTGTGTTTCTCTGTTAATCTAAATACGTCTAAGTAAACAGAAGCAATTCGTCCACAACAGATGGTGACTGATCAAATTGCTGCCGGTTATTATTAGTTTGATCAGTGACATCGATTGTGTGCAACATACTGCATAGCCGTATAATTACAAACTAAGTTTTTATAATGGTTTAATAATTAAATTTCCGTTACATTCATTGCCACATAACGTCCTCCCCTGCCTTTGGTTCAGACGTAGCAACGGGAGTTTGTTCAAGTCTAGATGAATGTAAAAATTACGTCGTCAGGGAACGTCATATCTGATGACGTCATTTTATATTGGTAATTTGTCTTACAGAGCGTTATTGTTTTAACCAAAAAAATAATTCAAAATGAAATATGAACTGTAAATGTTATTATTAATAAGTACGTTTCAAATTTATTTATAAGTATTGTCTGTTATTTCTTTTACGTTCATCGGGGTATGAACAAAACAAAATCATCCGCAAACTTATGCTTCGCCGATTCACACAATTTGCAGATGATGTTTTTTTTCATACACCGATGAACGTAAAAGAAATAACAGACAATCCTTAACTAAACAAAATAGCTGACGTTACCCAGATAGCTGACTTCACAAAACAAAAATGAATGTAATATTTGGCTACCAACTGTCACAACGGAGTTGGCCAACTCGCCGCTCTCTCTACGTCTACAACTGTCCAGTTGTTAGTCTGAGCGCTTTTACAACTCGATTCTCGTCGTATACAACTCCTATGACCGATTAGTTGTTAGTCTTGGCGCACCCGTCGTAAGTGGGGAAATTACAACGCACCCATCGAGTTGGCCAACTTTGTCGTGACAGTTGATAATCTGAAACTAGCATTATCCGGTTTGCCACGCGACTTCATACAATGTGTAATTGTTATATGTGCACATTGATAAAATATATAGAGGATACTACACGAGTGGGCGTTACATATCATTTATCTAATGCTAAGATCAGACTACCAACTGCCACGACACAATTGGCCAACGTTCTGCTCTCGTGACTTCTACGACTGTCCAGTTGCTAGTTTGTGCGCTCTTACAACTCGATTCTCGTCGTATACGACTTCTACGACGGCCGTTGTATCTGATTCAAAAAATTAGTCGGGACCCAACATTTGTTGCTAGTCTGAGCGTGCACTACAACTCAACCCGACACAGTTGTTAGTATGAGCGTCAAACTGAACTCAGCTGGACCGTCGGCAATCAACCGACCAATCACAACGTAGCATTAGACCACGTGAACAGTGGAGTACCAAAAAGTGGCCTCTTAATATTAATTATATTAGATGATTGGGGTGGGTGGGGGGCGGTAAAATAGCAAAAAGCAACATATAAGACAAGTAACTACTTACATATAAATTGGTCGGGATTTAGATCAGTCGATTGAGTACTCGCCTTGGTGGATCCATTCAACTGATTGGGGTTTTCCTCGTTCCAACCAGACACCACACTGGTTAAAGGACGTGGTATGTGCTTCCCTATCTGTGGGAAAGTGCATTAAAATGATCTCTTGTTGCATTTGACAAAATGTAGAGGGTTTTCTCTGATGACTACGTGTCAGAATTACCAAATGTTTGACATGCAATAGCCGATGATTAATTAATCAATGTGCTCCAGTGGTGTCGTTAAACAAAACAAACTTTTACTTTTATATAAAAGACTCTTTCCTGCGAACCAAAAATAATAAACTTTATAATAGTAGCTGGTTTTATTTATAATAAAATTAATTAAGGTTACATAATACCATTAATTACTCCATGTAGTTCAATACAAGTTCTATGTCAGAATATATTCTGTGAAAAATACAACACTATCGAGGTCATGTGACTACTAATTTTAAGGAGTGCTCTCAACTGACAAGTACCGTGTAAAAAGTCAACATACGTCGACCATGAAATTGTTCAGTTAACAACCCTCATACCTGAACACCGCCTCGTGTTGCTGTTATACAAGTGGCATTATACCACTTGAACAATTGTTATCAGTTAATACTACATATAACAATTAGCATCAAACCAATGCGTTATTGAAATACTACAGAGGTCAATCTACGTGAAAACATCAAACAAAGATTTCAAAAAGCATATCAGAAATTTGTAGTATTTTTTTTATGAGGAGCTATTTCTTAAACCTGACTATATTAAGCTGCTACAATAAGTCACGACACGATAAATGGTGGTGTGTTCTTTAAACATTTGTTTTTCACAGACAGTTGATGTGTATGGTGTGGAAAGCGTGCTTGAACCATAACTGGAAATAAGTACGAAACTAACTTGGCACTGCTGCTTAAATTGGTAATCAGAAAACAACCCAAAAACTTGGAGCAAAACAAATTAAAAACGTGAAAAAAACACCGTTCGTATATTAACCAAATTGATAATACCAGACATATAGCAGTTACATAGATTGACCAAAGAAAACAAATTAATAACGTTTTTCAAAATAGTTAGAATTGGTGTAATCATGTTTACTGTATATCATGATTGAGGTTGTCGATCAATTGGTTGTTTACCTGAGCGCACCTTTCGTAAGTCGCGAGCTGGAGGAGTTGCAACGCAACCGACGAGTTGACCAACTTCGTCGTGCCAGTTGACACTCTGACCCTAGCATTGACCGAGTTGTTTTAAAACATATCTAACGACCGAAAGCGATTTGGATACGTTTTTAAACAACTAGTTATAAGATAATGGTATCTAATGCTAGGTTCAGACTATCAACTGTCACGACGAAGTTAATAACACCTCTAGCGCACATAGATTTATTAATCATCTGCTATTGGATGTCAAACATTTTATAATTCTGACATATAGTGTTAGAAAAGACCCGACATTTTTCCAGATCTGCAAAGATAAACAGGTTTCAATTTCCGTGATCCGTCGCCGATTCGTCGCCAATCGTTTGCAACTTTGACCGAAAAACAATTCTTTCGTCTGCGTCGATCGGTGATAGTCGGCATCGATCGGCGTCGATCGGCGTCAGTGGACGATGTGTTGAAATCCAGACTTAACATTCTGGGATATTTCTAATCAACATTTCTATCATTTTGAAAGTGTGTAGTGTATAAATGATTTACATGATTCCCAGTTTCCGACCACCTTGCAAATCCGTTCACAAAATGTTGCGGCACCGCCTTTTGCGTGGACATTAGTACTGCCCGTGGGCGAGTCGATAATGTGGTAAATATTATTACCTTGCGGTGTAAACAGCTATTTCGCCGCCGATATTGGGTGTAATCGTATTTGCATCACCACAAATATCACTTTACCAGATAGCGTATCTGTCTCCGTGTCAGGAATACATCATGTGAGTAGTTACTTCAGGGATTTCTTAGACTAAATCTCAGTATTTATATTTGTTTGTCTGGGTACTTTTCCCTATATTTAATCAGATACGTTTATAGGATTCGCATCTTATATATCTTTATTAGCTGATCGTTGTGTAAATACGAATAATGTATATGTAATGAAGGGATCTTTACAGTTATTAAGAATAAATAATGCTGGTATGGTTGGTTTAACTTCGAGTGTAATATAATCTATTGCTACTCCAGTTTTCATATACTGTAGAAATAAGCTAAGGCTTGGACTTTCGAAAATGTAAAGTAAGAAATATCTGCACCTCAGCACATTTTAAATTACGGCTATTTCTTTTTTAACATGTTTATTTCGACGATTTGTCCACAGCTAGAAGGAGAGAAAACCAGCTGTCACCTCATAGGCTACTCGCCGAAGCAGCGAGGAATCTTTTATATTCACTTTCCCAATGACAGGACAGGACAGTACATACCACGGCCTTTGATGTACCAGCCCGGACATTCGAAATACATTCACCAATAACAAACTACATTTTATTTTTATTTGTTTCATTTATAGTTATTTTTATGATTATATCCAATTATGGTTCTAGCACGCTGTCCTGGGCACATATATCGGCTACCTGGACTGTCTGTTTAGAACAGAGAGTTAGTGGTTGGATGTGGTAGAGAAGTCAGTGTAGCGATCTTACACCTACCCATTGAGTCAAACTCAGCCGGAGACTAAACCACTACACCGAGATCGGTAACAGTGCAGATATTATTATATATTTATGTACAGCCTGGGAAACCGGCCTCGGTGGTGTCGTGGTAACGCCATCGGACATAAAGCTAGTAGGTACTGAGTTCGCAGCCATGTACCGGCTTCCGCTCAGAGCGAGGTTTAATAGCTCAATGGGTAGGTGTAAGACCACTACACCGACTTCTCTCGCTCACTAACAACTAACCCACTGTCCTGGACAGACAGCCCAGGTAGCTGATATGTGTGTGCCCAGGACAGCGTGCTTGAACCTTAATTGGATATAAGCACCAAAATGAGTTGAAATGAAGAAAAAAATGCTAGAAAACGTAATTGCAGATATCGATTTTTGAGCTGTAGTATAGTGCCTTTGATGTTGAACTACGAGCATCGACAATTGGCAGACAGCCTTTGAAGAAAAAAAGAAAAACGATACGCATTGATCGAAGGGTTGTTCTCTCAACTAAAAGGCCTCGATTGCACAAGCTATGTTCCCACACCTCTGTTGAGCACACATCTATGGCATTTATCTAGGAATTCAGTTAAGTGATTGCTAGTTCAAATGGACCATGTAGAAACGTGTTAAGGGTACATTAGTGAATACTGAGGTAGCATTTAAGTAAATAATTTTACAGATGACCATGTGATACTCAATTTGCTCTTCAGTTTAATAGTATGAAAGTTGGTCTGAAAAACTAGATGCTATTACATACATTTATTATATAACATTTAGTAAAATATCTTAAAATATCAGTGAATTAAAAGTGTTATCAGTCACTCATTGAAGATAACACATTTTAGAGTGAAACTTTCACTATTTCACTCTAACATGTGTTATCGTCACTCTAGAAAGTGTTATCTTCACTGTAAGAAAGCCGGAACTATTTTGCTGCTGGCATTTCAAAAATAAAGGTAACTTGCCAAAAGTTATATAATAAATAGAACATTTCATGGGGTTTTTTGGTCAAATATGATTTATATATCATCTCGTAAAGTTTGCAGTTATATCACGCTCGTCGCGCAAGCGCGACTCGTGAGATATGATTGCAAACTTCACGAGATGAAATATATATCATATTTGACAAAAAAACATGAAATATCCTCTATATATTTACATCATGTGTGCATGTATCTATGTGTATAAATGTTTCTTTGTTAGCACCAACTTGGTTGTCTGAAATTGCGGTATCATATCGACATTATATTGTAAAAATGCACTGTTGAATAAAACCACTCCCGTACCATGTTCATTACCACATGTGCAATGCAGGACTTTGTGGCAGTCAAACTGAGACATTTGTCACCAAAATGACATTTGTCAATTTGCGACATTTGTGGACTCTACACCCGTTGGTGTAAGCGTGTGTATAATAGTGTGTGTGTGTGCGTGCGTGCGTGCGTGCGTGCGTGCGTGTGTGTGTGTGTGTGTGTGTGTTGTGTGTATGTGTGTGTGTATGTTTTTACTGCGTATATGTCTGTCATATTATATATGAATTAGAACGACAAAACTATTAGCCAATATATTAATATCTCAACACAAGCAGATCCATGTGTCTTCCCCATGATTCAGTGACATTTACTTGATCTGTAGGAAGACCGGGGCCTCTTGCTAGGACGGGGTAAAAACAATCCACTGATGGCGATCGATCCCAGACCCGTCTACCCTCAGACAAGCTCTCTGCCTCCGAGCCAGATTTGGCAAGGGTTTTGATTTTTTATGTTGTTGCTGACGACGATGATGATAATTATGACCCAATAAAAAATGTTTTAATGTTTTCAAAAGCATATCTTTAAGTATGTCAGCTTATGATGTATAGAGCTAATGATGAAAAAAAGTTAACATTTGTTTTGTTCAACGACACCACCGAAGCATAATAATGTATGAATAATCGGCTATTTGATAATTCTAACACATGGTCTCACAGGAAACATGCTACATTTTATCATTAGCAGCAAGGGATCTATTATAAACACTCTCTAGCAGACATGACAGCACATACCACGACGTTTGGGGCACCAGTTTTTGGGCACTGGCTGGGACAGGGGAAAACCTAATGAGAAAATGTTTCCACGTAAAGATTTGAATTCTCCGGCCCATGCATATCAGCCGAGCGCTCTACCACCTAACCTATATCCCACGCCACGATATAACATCAAGTAGATATAACACAATAGCACGTGGAATCAATGATAATAATAATAAAAGGTATTTCTTGATTGCCGTTAATGTCACAGTTATAGGACAGTGCTTTCAAATTTGAATTCAATTTACCATTTCATTGACAGGTATATTATATGGCGGCATTTGGGATTTGAGTTAGATTTGACATAGTACGCATTATTGCCAGATTTATTGACAAATGCGTAAGATAAATAGATAAATGTCACTCTTTAGGCGCGTGCTCGGGAAGTAACAAAAGAAGCAATACTTCCATTTGGGTTCCTGTGAGCAATGTAAATGACAGAGTGTGATGATATGTAAACAGTATAATTGGGGATGTATTCTCGTAAGTTGTGTCGTGTTGTGCTTTCTTTATTTAGTTTTATTACTTGTTTCATCGCTCTGACTTCTGACATTATCCTACTAGCGTGTGGGAGAGACGGCGGGTATTAAATAATTATCAACAGTCGAGCCGTCAAGCCGCAGACTGTGGTTCAAATCCCGGGAAGTCCGGGTCACACCGTTTTTCATCTCTCAAAGACTCCAAAACACGCCCGACGTTGGGTCTTGTGAGTCAGGCGCTGTCACAATTAGGCGCCTGTTCTATGTCGTCTGCTGCCAGACCAGTCCTACGTTCAGCCAGCCGTTTTTCGCAAAACGTTTGCAGACTATTTTGACTGGTTTCCGAATGGTCATTCAGTTTAATGTGTAGCTTAAAAGCCAGTCGCACAACCGTTATCAACAAACGGCTTGTCGCACAACCGCTGTAGTTCTCGCCAGTACAGACGCAGCGTGTTTTGGCGCATTCGATTCTGGCGTTTCCTCAGCTGGTACCATACTCGCCAGACCCAGACCAAAGCCCAGGTCCGATGTGTTTTGGGCGCTTCAAAAGATGATAGTAATAGGGTGGGAGTGTACATTAATTTGATTTATAAGTGGAGAGGCAATTATACACACACCCTCTTCCGACTCCTTTTTCTTCCTCATCTATCATTACCACAAAATACCTTGCTGATATGCGATAGGCGTAGCCTTTAAGGAGGAGTCGGCTTTTCTGTCTGGACCAAGCGTCGAAATAACCATAATATCATTATTTACGTCAGCCATCCATTGCTGAGGATTTACTGAGCGAATGGTTTAGATTAAGTCCGAACGGATCCTGTTCGTCTGGGTCTAGGTTATTATTTTTTAATAATTCCAATCTCTAAAAATCCGTTTATTATAAACCCTTGAATTGGTCATATTCGTATCACGTGATGATAAAAACTGGCATTCATAGCACCATCAATCTCAGTTTAGCACTATTTTTGGCTATATAGCCGGAACTACTTTATGAATTATGTCAACAAAGGAATCCCCGAGGAATTTCCTTGAGATTCTATTTTTAGACATCAAACAGTAATCGTCTGCTGTCAAACTTCTAAACATCTTCACATATAAATTATACCATACAAAATAGGTCGCTTCAGACATTTTTATTAAAGGTTAAAAGTTATTGAAATTACTTACGTTATATGTTTATAGTGAATTCAAAATCCCACAGCTAAAAATCTATTTTTGCCGATCCAAAAAAAGTATATAATTCCAATGGAATTTGGTGTTTTACAAAAGCGATTTCAAAAACAAAATTCAGTCAGTTCATGCCAACCATTAGCAGTAACGCGCATTCAACGGCATTGTAGTATGACGTACACAACACATAGTTTCTAAGTTTGCGCGCCACTGTGATGCAATCTTTAAACGAGTCGGGTTTTGAAACTAGGCATATCATGTACATGTCGGGACACAGGAACAAAGCTTCAATTCGAAGCTACAACAGAGAATGTTCCACTTTCCAAAAACGGAACATGAGCATGGCACTGTCAAATCTCACGAATACTTGTGTCGCACCACTTGAAGTCACACATGCCAAAACCATCCTGTTGCCACTTCCACAATTACAAGGCCAGTAAACACAGAAAGTCGCGACACACCTGTTTCATCCATTTCCGGAAACATTGAAACCACTTTCTCCATGTCAAATCTATCAACACATGGAATTATCACGCACTCAAAATTTTATAACTGTAATTTCAACGTCGTAATTGGTAAATCTGGACAATAATAAAAAAAATGGCGCCTATCCACAGTTCGTAGTTAAATATTCATACACCAACCGCTTCACATATAAATTATAGCATACAAAATAGGTCGCTTCAGACATTTTTATTACAGGTTAAAAGTTATTAAAATTACTTACGTTATATGTTTCTAGTGAATTCAAAATGTGTTTAGTTGGTATTGACATTTAATGCAAAAAATTAATATGAATTGTATTAATGATTGTAACATTGTCATTCTCTCATTCGGCTATTGACGGAAAAAGCCGAACCACCATAGGGGATTCCGCTAATGTTGAGTATGAATTTCGTGTTAATAAAATAGTAAATAGTTGGAAAATAGAGTTCACTTTTTATTTTAAAGAGCTTTACATTAATGACATGGTTATGTGTTTGGAATTATAAGAATTGAACGTGAAATTTTTTGAGTTTCATGCAAGTATGAAACGCAAAACCGCTTTACACACTTTAGTATGAATGGCTTCGCGATAACGGTTTTGCGTTTCATACTAGTATGAAACTCAACAAATTTCACGTTCAATTCTTAAATGGTTAATGACGTCGGATATTTGCTTTATCCTGTGAAAGTAAGAATGGGAAATTCCACGAGGCTCTGCCGAGCTGAATTTCTCATCGGCCTGAACAGGATAAAGCAGATATCCGACGTCAGTAACTAGTTATTATTTTCATCCTGCAGACCATAAAAACTAAAGGGAAATGCTTTTTATTTTATTTTTTGGTTGTTTTTGCCACATTGTACGATGACCTTGAGGTCAAATGAGCAATTTTGTAATGTAGCTATGCGTGTGACGTCATATGAGTGACGTCAAAAGTCATAATCTGCTAGTATACGTTTATGACTTTGCTTTGACCGGTCATCATAATCTGTCAATAGAAAGAGTGGTTGCAGGATAAAACCAAATAATGAATAATGGATTGAATTAGATAATGCATTCGAAACGGTTGGGGCTCGTGGATTATTATTCTCGAATCCACACTTCTACTACGTAGACACCATAATATTGCCATGATTTAAAATGTGCCGAGATGGCGAGTTGTCGTAAAGCAAACATTACTTTTCTTTCCACTTTCATTTGGTCACAGTTTCACTTTTATGTATTCTAACATCAACAGCATCACAGTCGTATCACCAAACCGGGCACACGTCATCAAGCCTACGTCATCAGTGTCTAAGTCCAAACACTTTAGCTAAATCATCCTTTTGTAGCAATCTTTGAATTCTGATACGGTCACGCAATATATTTCTTCTACGAACAGTGTTTCCCTTATCTTTCCGTGTGACGTATCCTGGCTATTCATCAGGTTTAATACGGCACAAAACGTCGTATGAAATGGCCGCGGGAAGCGTTATTGAACGACGTTTTACGGCGATCAAAGTCCTTGACCGGAATGATTTCGTCAGAATAGATAAACCGGCTTAGATTATCAAACCGGATTTTCGCAGAGGTTCTTATTACTAAGGGAGTTAACTCATGGCTGACAGGTTCGCCTGAGGTGCAAAAAGGTTGCAGGATCGATTCCTTGACAGCCTGTTCTGAGTGTGCACGTAAAACCCTATGACATGACATTCCGTGTTGTTATAGTTTCCATTCCAGATAGAGTTTCTTAAGACATAATGGCATACCAACTGGTACATCCGTCTATGAGAAAAAAATATATATACATATACTTATTGATCCTTTGTGGCTAGTGGGCGAGATGTAGCCCAGTGATACAGCGCTCGCTCCATGCGCGGTTGTTCTGGGATCGGTCTCCGTCGGTGGGCCCATTGGGCTATTTCTCGTTCCAGCCAGTGCACCACGACTGGTATATCAAAGGCCGTGGTATGTACTACCCTGTCTGTGGGATGGTGCATATAAAAGATCCCTTGCTGCTAATCGAAAAGAATAGCCCATGAAGTCGCGACAGCGGGTTTCCTCTCTCATTATCTGTGTGGTCCTTAGCCATATGTTTGACGCCATATAACCGTAAATAAAATGTGCCGAGTTAAATAAAGCAATTTTTTTCTTTTTCTTTCCTTTGTGGCTAATTAATAAAACGTTTAACAATGTGATGGAATTTCTCTAGACCGCGGCTTCGTTACACTATTTAAAATTTAAATCATTATCTTTTAACGTAGAACGCTTCGTACTGTCACAAGAATCAATAGATATTCGTTGATTCATTTCAACTTATTTTCGTGCTTATGTTCAATTAAGATTCAAGCACGCTGTCCTGAGCACATACCTCAGCTATCGGGGCTGTCTGTCCAGGACAGTGAGTTAGTGGTCAGCTGTTGGTATTAGTGAGAGAGATGTCAGTGTAGTCGTCTTAACCTACGCAATGAGTCATTAAAACGTGTTCTGGGTGGGAGCCGGTACCGGTCTGCGAACTCAGTACCTACCAGCCTTATGTCCGATGGCCTAACCACAACAGCACAGAGGCCGGTGCTAGAATAAATAGCTCAGTACCTCTTATTAAACTGCAGTTATCGTTAATAAACACTTAAGTTGGAAAAACAATCCGCAAAATATAATTTCAAACTTTGCAGAGTAGAACAAATTTTCCACTTAGTCGAAATATATGAGTGTTTCTGCTTCATTTATATATTGAACGATGATTTTACAAATTGAACTTTAAAATGTTATATTTATATTATTCCCTAAACTCTTTTCGTTCTCTTTCTACGTCAAGCTAAGCTGAAATGATTGACACAGACGCATTTCGTGGGAGGCTGGTACGAGGTATAAGTCCTGCCGATTCTCAAATTGGCAGAGTGGTCTGGCGGAGGCTACTATCAAGAGAGTTATAATGGATTCATTACATTATTGGACCATTATAATTAATTTTAACACAATTTCACATCAAATATTTCTATATCCAGCTAATGCCAATGGGGTAAATATAGCGAGTGTTTCGTTATACCTTAATTGAATTCATCCAGAATCACATTAGGTGAGTTCTGGTGTGATATACTTAGTAATGAACTGGCCATTGTTTTAAAGAGCAGTGGTAACCCTTGTAATATACCCTAGATATTGTGTGTTTCAAGTAGGCTGTCTAATATCTCGGACAGTACAAAGATTAATTAAATGTACGTGGTACTCATATAACACTGTATGATTAATTTTGCTGCTAAAAGTTGAGTTGTTCTTCTCATGTTTAGATCTAGAATCGATCACGGTCAGTGGGCCTATTGGGCTATATTTGGTTCCAGCAACGGGTGTGTACTATTCTGTTTGTGGAAATGGTGCATTTAAAGGATCCCTTGCTGCTAACCGAAAATAATAGCTCATGGGGTGCAACCAGACTGGTTTTCTTAAACGCGGGTCCCTAACCACTGTAAATACATTTTGGTGGAGTGTGATCATCTGAAGCCGGCGAGAAACAATATATTTGGCAACAGAAATGTTTTGGAATCTTTTAAATTCCACCCAGAATTAAATTTAACGTTTCTAAGACAGTTTGATATCAATACAAAGTTTTAAAATATTCTTACCTTGATTTTTGTATTGTAGTGTACTTCCCCCACATCTCTGTACACTGTGGGATTTGGGGTTGTTGGGGGTTTTTCGGGGTTTTTTGTTTTGTCTTTTTAATATAGATAATCTAATTCATGTCAGGTGCAGATCCAAGGTGGGGTTTCACATGGGTCTCATGACCCCTCCTTTGGACAAAGTTAAGGATCACACGCCTGCTGTGTCCCCAAAAATATTTTTCATTCACGTTGCACAGTAGCTATATAATATTATATTTCATAAAAACAAGGGAAAGGAAATGGTTTATTTAACCACGCACTCAACACATTTTATTTACGGTTATATGGCGTCGGACATATGGTTAAGGACCACACAGATATTGAGGGAGGAAACCAGCTGTCGCCACTTCATGGGCTACTCCTTTCGATTAGCAGCAAGGGATCTTTTATATGCACCATCCCATAGACAGGATAGCACATACCACGGCCTTTGATGTACCAGTCGTGGTGCACTGACTGGAGCGAGAAATAGCCTAATGGGCCCACTGGCGGGAATCGATCCCAAACCGACCGCGCATCAAGCGAGTGCTTCACCACTGGGCTTATGTCTCGCCCCTCATAAAAACAAATACTGTGCGTTATTCAAAGCTCAACAAACTCAGCAAATATCTAAATTAAGAATCCCCTTAAAAGTATGCTAAATCTACATTTATTTTTTTGAATATTTCATAACAGATCATAGACGCTCACTTAAATGGTTACATAATACATGTAAACCCCGAGAGATTGCAGTTTTAAGATACGTTCACTTAGAGCTGCATAATGACCAAACTATAAACTTTTCTCATAAAATGTAACGATTTTGCCTTGAAATAAATACCCCTATCCCACCCAAAAAAATAAACATACATCCCACTGATTTTATTTACTAATATTTCTATTATTATTTTATTAAAACATTCAATATGGATGGATGACAGAGAGGTTAAGACGTGTCGATACATTTTGAATTTGATCAAGAACTGCCTGCTGTTTTAGTGCACGAATATTTGGTACGTACTCTTTGTATCATTGGTCCTGCCAATGACGGACAAAGGATTATTTCTGTACATAGTTCTGTATATAGCTACTTTTATTCCCTGTCAGGCGCGGATCCAGGGGAAGGGTGCTGGAGGTGCGCATATCTATGGTATTTCGACATTTTCCTTTAAGTTACGAAAATTGCCGAAGCCGTTACCATGAAGACGTCAACATCCCTTTGTCATGACGTCAACAATGCTCTGACGTTTCAATATGGTTATAGATGTCAAAGCGATACCACGTACATTCGTCTGAGTATGGTTTAACTTCAGAAATGTTCGAAAAGATCGCTGTTTGTCATTTATAATCATATTTATTTTAAATGTGAATAAAGATAAAATATATGTGCATGGATCTAATACTATCTAATGACGACATCTAACTACCGTGCTGTTCTGTTCCAATATTTCCTGCAAATGTTGCGTATACCAATAGAGGTAAGTGATTGATTGTTTGTTTGTTTAATGGTTTCTTTATAATGACCGATGAAGTAAGATGTGCAGTGCGTAGGCACTGGAGTAGCCAGTATTTTATATGGTGGAGGGCAACCCATATTGGGAGGAGAAACCCACAGTCAATGAGTCGTGTTATGGGGCGACAAGTACATATAAAAGATATTAGGGGGAAGGGGTGATTGACGGGTATTGCCTCAGAAATTCGAAGTGTGTCGGAAAATCCAGTGTTTAGCAGATGAAATTAATGCATTTATTGTTTTTTAGCGGGGAACATGTTTACAATGTTCCGCTTAATATTTCTGTGGATGATTACTATACAGACCACGTGCGTAGGAAGGTGCCAATACGTGGGGGCACACACACACATACACACACACACACACACACACACACACAGCGTACATGTGTTAACAAGGAAAGAAATGTTTTATTTAACGACACACTCAACACGTTTTATTTACGGTTATATGGCGTCGGACATATGGCTAAGGAACACACAGATATAGAGACAGGAAACCCGCTGTCGCCACTTCATGGGCTACTCTTTTCGATTATCAGCAAGGGACATTTTATATGCTCCATCCTACAGACAGGATAACACATACCACGGCCTTTGATATACCAGTCGTGGTGCACTGGCTGAAGCGAGAAATAGACCAATGGGCCCACTGACGGGGATCGATCCCAAACCGACCGCGCATCAAGCGAACGCTTTGCCACTGGGCTACGTCCCGCCCCATGTGTTAACAAGTATGTGTAATCATAAATAACACCCCCGTTGGTGGGCCTATTTGGGCTATTTCTCCCTCTAGCCATTGCACCACGACTGGTATATCAAAGGCCGTGGTATGTGCTATCCTGTCTGTGGAATGGTGCATATAAAAGATCCCTTGCTACTAATGGAAAAAAATCTAGCGGGTTTTATCTCTATGACTGTGTCAAAATGACCATATGTTTGACATCTAATAGCCGATGATTAATAAATCAATGTGCTCTAGTGGTGTTGTTAAACAAAACAAACTTCATAAATAACACGTGGTATTCTCACCAAACGGGTGTGTGAGAAAGTCAAGTACTTGCACCACCGGATAGCGCCACGCCATATGTCATTGTAACTGAGATATTTGGCTTGTGTGGCTATGTGATTGATTTACTCAAATATAAAACTCAAATAAGAAAACGAAAACAAAGCTGCCAATTTCTGAAATGTCGCGTTAATATTTCAAAATATTTTCTTAATAACTGCTATAAACGTGATCACCGTTTTACGTTTCTTGACGAGATGGTGTCACCTTTTAATTATTTTCTTCTAGTAATTGCACAATATGACACCTCCATGTCATATCAAAGAAGAAGTTCGCATTTCATTCCAAAGAAAACGTGGTTAGGTTCGTGGAGATAGACAACAAAACGGCGGCAAGTGAAAAGTATTTAGCAAGTAATATTAAACACTACATCTATGCCATCAAATTACTTAATACTACTGAGCTTATTTTACAAATTAAATCCCAAAATGGACAAAAGTATTGGTTTAAAAAGTTGAGCACGACAAATTAATGTTAGAGTGACGGTCTTAATACTTTATTAAAATAAAATTGGAGAAACATAAAGGGAACAAATATTCATTTATAAATGTCCTTTGTTGCTAAATACATTGAGGGAAAGAAATAAGGGACCACTTGGTAATGTAGACCAAATTACAGTCAGTATTAGCGTCTGTATAAAGGAAGGAAGGAAATGTTTTATTTAACGACTTTTCAACACATTTTATTTACGGTTATATGGCGTCGGACATATGGTTAAGGACCACACACAGATATTGAGAGAGGAAAACCTCTGTTGCCACTTCATGGGCTACTCTTTTGGATTAGCAGCAAGGGGTATTTTATTTGGACCATCCCACAGACAGGATAGTACATACCACGGCCTTTGTTACACCAGTTGTGGAGCACTGGCAGGAACGAGAAATGGACCCACCGACGGGAATCGATCTTAGATCGATCGCGCATCACGCGAGCGCTGTACCATTGATTTATGACCCGCCCCAGCGTCTGTATAAAGAACAAAAATGTAATGTGGGATTGAATGTCAGTTACGTGGTGCACTTCCTCATAATATAGGTGAGCTTTCGTTGCAGTCCGCCATTGCCTCGTCAGTGTTCATGTGATGCCCCTCTTTTACTCAGTACTACATATTCATCGTGCATGAGTACTATTTCAATTGATTTACACACACACACACACACACACACACACACATGAGAGAGAGAGAGAGAGAGAGAGAGACACACACACACACAAATATATATACACACACATATATATATATATATATATATATATATATATATACCAACACAAACATACATACACACACAAAACAACTTACAAAGATGTCAAAAATAACGATTTGTAAATTTATATTCTCTCTCTCTCTCGCTCTCTCTCTCTCTCTCTCTCTCTCTCTCTCTCTCTCTCTCTCTCTCTCTCTCTCTCTCTCTCTCTCTCTCTCTACCCACTTGGCCCCTCAGATTAAAAACAAATTCATATCAACCTATGCATGGATGCTTCATGTAAAAGTTTGTAAATGCATTTCCCCGAGTTAGATATTTTGTATGCCTGCATAACTTCCCTTTGTGTTATTCATTCCAGGGGGAAAACATGTAACAATCACTCAAAAGCCATCCGCATATGAGAGATATCAGCTGAGGAAAAAATAGTTAAATTACATGGCACTGTTTGCTCATCTGATATCTCGTGTGTGCAGTGGGAGTAAGGAGGCATTTGGGGTGTAATTCAAAATAAATTCCGCCCATATATCTATTTTCATTTTTTTTTTTATATAATTCGTGAAGTTAGGCTGAAATACAACACCAGTATTGTAACATGCTACATCAAACACTGAGGTGGAATTAACAGAGTCGGTGATGTTACGCAATCCTATTTCGTTGACAAATATTTTTCAAGACGGGGGGCGTTTCAAAAGTTACCACTTTGGGGAGTGGGCTTAGGGAACTGTCATTATTAATGTTTTGTTTATGTCTGATGGAAATATCGCACCTTTTACACCTGTTCATATGTGGTAAACAAAAATGGAATTTAATTTTTGAGCAGTGGTAATATCATACTGAACTCCAAACAAAAACTATACACTTTTGAAAATGCCATATTTTCTCAAATAATTGGACAATTCCAGACATTCATTTGTTGTGTATAAAAACAACATAAAACAAACAAAACAAAACGTAAGTGTCAAATACTGGTAATCTTTTACAATTCAAAAGCATAGTCAGTAATTTCCCAGCTTGTGAAATGTCAGGCGTACGAAAATAGCTTCATATGACAGCGCGCTTCAACTCAAACTGATATTTCGTCAATCATTTTGGTATCAAAATACCAAAAGGTTTTTCTCTGTCTGAAAGCGGGTAAAAACAATACATTCGTAATCTATGAGCTCAGCTGTTAACAAATCTACTGTAAACAGGTAAAACAAAATACGTGCGTATAAATTTCTCGTCGTTCGCACCCAATTTTAAATAGGAAAATTTATATAAAAACCCATTATGTTTCACTGCACATAATATTATGCACTGCACACGTCACGAACCATTTTTAACCAATGGCAATCCAGAGGGACGTAGTAAGTGTGGTTCTTACTACGTCCGGATCTTCTTAAATATCCTTAATATAGCTGGTATTCAAAACTTGTGGCACCATGTTTCAACCGTTTCTCAACCGAAATAGTGCAACAAATGGACACACAAACCAATAATGTATAATCTACCGAACTCACAAAATCCCGGTTGAAGTACTTGTATCATTATTAACAAAATAAATCTTCAACGACAATCTTAAAACATATCCCCGCCATTTTAAATGTGCTACATAGAGGGAAGTAACTCGCCATGCACGTTATTAAGAGTGAATCTTGATATAGGACCAACCTGGCAGTGTCCACTATTGGCGGCGTGACGTCACAATTCAACATGGCCGCCAATTAACTATTTCGTCCTCTGTTTGTATGGCACAGATAAGAATGAATTCAATTCTCAATTCTTTATTAGCTTTAAGTTTTACAACTCATCAGCATATATACAAAACATAATACAAAACAAATATACATATATATATATATATACAATATATACATGTGCACAAAAATATGGTTTTCTTAAAAGTCATTAGGATGAATGAATGTTTAACAACACCCCAGCACGAAAAATACATCGGCTATTGGGTGTCAAACTATGGTAATGCAAACAAATAAAGTGATGATCAACATCAATACAAAAATTCATGATTTAAATAAAAACAGTGTAAAGAACTGTGCAAAAACAAAAAATATCACAGATAGATACTGACTTTTACTCAAAATTTCAATTTTGTGCTGTATTGGCCATTCTCAAAGAGAATGTTACACCCCTGCACCACGGTGAGGTTACAGCATGCGCAGGGGTGACACAGATAAGTGCAAGCTATAACATATTACATTGCGTTGCGATAGCCGTTTACCTCTCTCATTATATGTCGTCCTTAACCGTGTGTCCAACGTCATATAACCGTAATTAAAATGTGCTGAATGCAGCAGTGAAAGCCCTACATGCCTTCCAGCCTTATTCTGAATATCATATCGTCATCGGTCGCTAATAAGCTGACCCCACCCATGTCTATATTTAAACAATACGTGACTTCGTGAACGTAGTATATGACTGCAGTTACACCTTAGCTATGTAGTAAGTTGGGACAAGCAAATGTTTAGCTCAGTAACATGGTTAAAGCCATTAGTCAAACAAAGACGTGTAGATACGTTTTTACATAAATGGCAAAGCGAGATATCAAATTCACTAAAGATTCAACTTACGCAATATATAAAGAGTACTTAGTGTTTGAAACATATCTCAACATACTTAATAAAACTGTGTTTTACATTTCTTAGATTTTGTATAGCTAACCACTTTTCACATATCGAAACTGGAAGATGGACCAATATTTTATATGAAAACAGAAAATGTATTTCTTGTATTACTGATGATGTTGGTGATGAATCTCACTACTTATTTATATGTACAAACTTTACAGAATAAAGATGTAAATATATTTTCGAATACTGTATTATATTACAAGACCAATAGTAAATACATGTAAGCAGCTTTTTAATTGTTAAACACTTGGTACCATTAGAAAGTTATGTAGATCTGTAACTACCATCGACAAACATTTCTGTTCCTCTTAAGGCTAACATTATTTACAGTTTTTTGTCGTTTTTTCCCCTCTGAGCGTACTAAAGTTCTGTTCTGTTTTACCGCTACTCACTCAGCACAGAAAGATAGAAATGAATGATTGTTTAATAAAACATTAGGTCATTCTAAAACTACAGCTATTTTGGTGTCTAGCATAATTATTTCGACACTTGAGATACACACACACACACACACACACACACACACACACAGAGAGAGAGAGAGAGAGAGAGAGAGAGAGAGAGAGAGAGAGAGAGAGAGAGAGAGAGAGAGAGAGAGAGAGAGAGAGAGAGAGAGAGAGAGAGAGAGAGAGAGAGACAGACAGAGAGAGGGAGAGAGAGAGGGACAGAGACAGCGATATAGAAAGCGTGGATGAGACACTGAAAAAAAAGATGTAGAGACAGAAGAGAGACACAATGATAGAAAGAAAGAGAGGAGAGGCAGGGAGAGAGAGAGATAGCGAGAGAGACAAAACGAGAGAAAACTCGCTGCCTCCATATACTATATAGGCTACTCCTACCGATAATGAAGCAAGGGGTCTTTCCCATATACAAGACAGTACACGCAGTTGGGAAATAAACGAGCCTATTGACAGCGATAGATCCTACGACTCATGGCACCTCAGGCGAAGATATGTAATGAAGTCTAACTTTGGTGCATGACGATATGTAATGAAATCTCTAACTTTGGTGCATGGAAATATGTAATGAAGTCTCTAACTTTGGTGCATGGGAATATGTAATGAAGTCTCTAACTTTGGTGCATGGGAATATGTAATGAAGTCTAACTTTGTTGCATGAAGATGTGTAATGAAGTCTCTAACGTTGCTGCACGAAGCGTGATCGGCTCAAAGACGTGTTACTGAACTGTGTTATTTAGCATCTGCACCAATTCGTCAAAGAAGCCGAATTCTATGTTGAATGATGGAGGAAATATGCGTGTCTGACAGGTCTTCGACAATGTCTAGTCTCGTGTGTACAAAAGACAATATCTGCTAACTAAAGTCTTTCTATCGAAGGTACATGACCCACTTACACCATTGCACGGTAATTCTGACTGAAATTATAATTGTTTATAACGTTTTTTCTGTACATTTGATGTCTTCATGGTTATCCCATCGTCTGTAGACGTCACGCTCAAGACTCTTAATTGGACCATTTGACGCACACCAGATTTTTATAGCATTTGATGGTTTTAAGTACCACCTATAAATACAGCCTACTGAACCAACGGCTCCATTCAAAATTCCATAGCACCACCACCACCCCCACCCGCCTGCTACCGATTCGATCGGGCTGCTGGTGATCCCTTGCACCTGCCAGTGCAGGCGGTCCTTCCTCTCCCCTCCCCCCACCTTTCCTGTCATGGACGGAGGAGCCGGCCAAGGCCGGCTCTTGTGCCCACGACGGGCGTGCGCTACAACAGCTTGTTCTGAATGTGCACGTAAAACCCTATGACCTGACCTGACCACTGGGATGTGTTTGACTTCAGAACATCATTACTTGTCATGAACGGATTTACTTTACCTCCAGACGTTAACTTGTGTATGTTATTATATCCATTGAAATTGCGCCGCCCAATTTTCCATTAATGCTATCACATATGAGTAGTTGCTACAGGAAGGAAGGAAATGTTTTATTTAACGACGCACTCAACACATTTTATTTACGGTTATATGGCATCGAACCATACAGATATTGAGAGAGGAAACTCGCTGTCGCCAATTCATTGGCTACTCGTTTCGATTAGCAGCAAGGGATCTTTTACATGCACCATCCCACAGGCAGGATAGTACATACTACGGCTTTTGTTACACCAGTTGTGGAGCACTGTCTGGAACGAGAAATAGCCCAATGGTTCCACCGACGGGGATCGATCTTAGACAGACCGCTCATCAAGCAAACATTTTACCACTACGCTACGTCCCGCCCTGTTGTTTGCTACAAAACACACACTAACCATAATACTTGAACATAATTTGGGGGTTATTTATTACCGTCTAGAATACATCCAGTTATACGACATAATTTAAATGTTGTATTATTTATTATAGTATACTTTTTACAACTTTAAAAATCTAACTGGTGCGTTTTCAATGGAGTTCAGAATTCAATCCAGAACTACGTTTCCGTACGACTTACACACTCAGTCAGATTGTGATACCCTATGTTTTTCGTTCTGTTTTGTTTTTTAACAAAACTGCCATCAAATTATCGAAAACATAGAGAACTTTCATTTTCTTTTTCTTTCATTCTTTCTTTCTTTTCTTCTTTTTTTTCTTTCATTTAATTCTATTCATATACTTACCTTTGTTTGACACCCAATAGCCGATGTTTAACATTCATTCATTTTCTTTCTTTCAAAAATATTTATTTCTGTTCGGATTTTAAAGTTCACAAATATATCACTGTCGTTTATTATGTATGCATCATGGAGAAGGCAAGTAATAGTTGGAAAACTGGTGCCTAATCAATTTGTTTGGGAGTTTTTTCAAAAAGCAATACATGTTTTAATGAACTCCTTACAACTAGACGTGAACACATCGGTCTTTCAAGCCAGAAACTGTTTAGCTAGAACTATAACACAGTGTTGAAACATCGTCCAAGTATCCTTTACAATAAGATCATCTTTGGCATGAATAATTTTCTTATGAGAATTCATGGCATCAAATGGTTTTAATCTCCTTCCCAATTGCACATGTAGTATACAGACCAGGACGTAGTTTTTATTTGCAATATTCAGATTATTATTCAAAGAGTCATTTTTATAATTAGATCCAAAATGTTAACACCTCTTAATTAACCACTTAAATATTTCGCAACTCAAAAGGTTTTAAAACAAAAATAATAAATTAAATTAAATTATAAAAAGAAAAGTAAAAGATAACTTACCTGCGTATAAACTTTTTGAGAGTATTCCTCCAATGGCAAAAAGAATACAAAAAGTCAAGGTGTTAACAACTGTAATATAGTTCATTCTCCACACGAGTTTCTGGCTCTATCTTCCCTGTGTTCCGGTGTAAATCGCGCCTTCGTCTCGGACGAACCTTGTCACAGGAGAGCTAGCGGTCTCTGTTTTTAAAAAGTCCTGTTTCTAGGAGTAAACATCAGATCGGTTCCCTCATTGGACCGAGCGTTACCTGGAATTAACGATAACGCGCCAATCGCTTGCTTCCTTTCGGAAATTACTATTATACCACACACCGGAATTATAATATTAAAAAAGGTTGCCAGTAGATAACGTAGGTGTACCCTTTCTACGTGGTAAATTGTGAAATACGAACAGACCAGAATCCAACCCATTGCCGTTTAATCTCCCTTGCGGGGAAGTACATTAATTAATCGATTAGGGCCGCTAACCGTCTTTTGTTCAAACACCGAACAGAACGGTACGGTTACATATAGGAAAGGCGAGAATTGTCACTTTACGTTAATTATAGACGATGTTGATGGCCTGATCTATATGTTTATTTCACGATATAGTCTTCTAATCCTATTGGAAGTCGTCCCCTTGTCTCGGGATTAAAAACTTACGTAGCGGCAGAGAGAGAGAGAGAGAGCGGTGAGGAATACCAGATGTGAATTTGACGCTAAACGCAACTGAGCGGCAATTTGCACGGCTGCGGTGTCAATTGCCGGCGCGTCCACCGGGGACGTCGTACGTGGCGTGTTCGTGGCCAACGTGGCCCGGCGGAAGCGAGATAAGTGGTCTTTAATAAATCATAGGCTGTCGAGTAATAGATTTAACACAGCCTCTTTTATTGTCACCCATTGCAGCAGAAATGCCTGGGTTGAGCGGAATACAAATACGCCATTAGTTCTACCAAGCCCTCCAGCCCGTGTCATAGA